>NC_052507.1:3175472-3249321 GCF_014356525.2 Nilaparvata lugens
TTCCACTGTTCATTCCCTCTCTCTTTTTTTTCTTTCAATCTTTCTCTCTCTCATTCTCTCTCTCTCCCACTTCCTCTCTCTCTTTCCACTCATCAAGGAGCTCTGATCAGAAGCCGAGCTCTGACACTCGATCTCTTTTTTTCTGCTACAGTGCAAAACCACACACACATATCTCTTTCATGAACCAATTATTTTGTGGGTTCGAGAACACGTTTTTCTTTTGTTTCTGGGAAAAGCATCGTGAACTCTAACTCTGCGATAGTGAAATCGACTTCAATCTGTCAGCAAAGATTGAATGAGGAAGGATTTATGTTGTTCACAAGATGAGCTGACAGATTAAAGTGATCTCATTGGAGTTACTTTGTGATCAGTTCATCAGTTCGTGGAATTTCCCATCGTGATATTGGGTGGAAGATTTCCAGGGATAAAATCTGAATCACTTTTTCCTGGTGATTTTTCCTGAGAACATTATTATACAGAGCTTATTATACAGGGCCACAGAGTAAACAGAGTCACAACTGTAGCTGCAATTAGCGATTTTCGGAGAGATCACCCAGATTTGATTTCTCTTCAACAACGATGAAGTTTTTGTTTTCCCAGAGAATATAGTCCAGCTGTAGCTGTAATTAATGCTTTTTGAGATATCACATAGATTGTTATTTCTGATGTTTTTGTTTTCTCAGAGAATATAGTCTCAGCTGTAGCTGTATTTAATGCTTTTTGAGATATCACATAGATTGTTATTTCTGATGTTTTTGTTTTCCGCGGGAAGAGAGATGCATCTTGTTTCTCTGATGATTTTTTCTTGGAAAGTTGTATAAATTAGAATTGAAACCGTTACGTAGTCAGGCAGTGGAAGAGTAGATAAACTCGTCAGTTATGTTCCGTTTAGAACCCACTGTTCACACTGCATATGTTGTCAAGTATATTCTCACATATGCATATTCATACAGGGAGTCAGCTGAGATTACATACTCACTTACGATTCCTTCATATGTGACAAGTTAGTTGACATTCTACAATCAATGCAGACTGTGAGGACATCATTTTGAGTCTTATCATTAAGGCTGTGCAAAGGCTAAAAATAAACTTTCTACTAGTGATATTTTCCAAAGTTTTCCGATTTGTATATCATCATAGAGAAACAATTGCGTAAGTAGATATCCCATGGTATAGGGCGTTCATGTCGCAACTTTCACTCTTATCTCAAGCCGATTACTGTCGATTATTGTCGATTTTTACTGTTTTGACCAGGTAAGAGTGTATGACCGGTACAATATGAGAGACTACCAGCGTCATAAAGCTTCACGGGAAAGAACTACGTGGACTATAGGCTTGAGATAACAGTAAAAGTTGCGACATAAACGCCCTATACCATGGCATATCTACTTACGCTATTGTTTCTCTATGATATCATCAAGCTATCAAAATGAAAAAGTTTTTTCAGGAAAACATTTTTTCCGATCATTACTTTTTGAGATATAAGCGCCCAAAGTTTAAATTTTTGGGACAGAACATTTCAAATTTGGTAAGAGATAAATCCACGAGATTAAGAGGATACATTCTTCATGGTATTGTTGATCTAGTAGGTCAAACATTTTCTGAAAATATCAATTTTTAAGAAAATCATTCAATTTACCAGAAATGACCAAAAATAACTCCTAGTTGAGTTAATTTCTGCAAAGAAAAAATGAAACAACAAAGAATCGGTGATACAAAAAAATGACCTCAAAGAAATTTGATACGAAGCTTCAGTTTTGATGATGCAGCAATGTATCACGACTTGTGTATCATGCATGTTTATCATTCATGTCCTACCGTTAGTGGCCAGTCTTAGAAATGACATAGGAATTTATTTATATCAAGTTATGAATGATAGAATAGTTCAACACTATACAATACTGTCGCTGTATTTCCAGTGCTAACACTATAAAAAACAATGAATTTTCAATCTTAGAGGTGACACAGAAATTCATATCAACTTATTTATTTATTACACGCGAATAAACGGCAAATTGCCGCACAATTGTAGCTTTTGTATGTAGCTTTGGGAATTTTCGTTTTCCAAGGTTGGCAGCTCATGTAATCCTCGCTGTGACTGTCCTCTAGACAATCTTGAACAGTTTGAGTCCTTGAACAGTTTGAGTCCTTGAACAGTTTGAGTCCTTGAACAGTTTGAGTCCTTGAACAGTTTGAGTCCTTGAACAGTATGAGTCCTTGAACAGTTTGAGTCCTTGAACAGTTTGAGTCCTTGAACAGTTTAAGTCCTTGAATAGTTTGAGTCCTTGAACCGTTTGAGTCCTTGAACAGTTTGAGGATGACAGAATGAACGTTGACTAATTTCAATATATAGGTATTATCGTCCTATTTCATATTCCATTTTCTGATTTAAACTCTCATTATCTTTTTATTCTATCTAGATGTCGAGGAATGAGTCGAATAAAGAAGATAATTCATTCGTTTCATTCATGAATAGATTATTTAATCCCATAAAAATGATAAATTCTAACAATAAATTTGCAGTATGTATTTTTGGAATCTCGTCCATGTATTATGTTATTATATGCTATTAAATAGTATATAATAACATAAAACACGTTGAGAAAATTTGAAATTGATAAATATTGAAAGAGCATTGTCAAAACCAACTGTTTATAGTGTAGGGAGACATAAGGGTGAGTGTGAGCAAAAGCTCACGCGCGACCACTGACGTTCTGCAAGTCCGTGCGACTAATCACGTGATTCATATGCAATACAATCCAATTATCAAATACTCATGCATGATAGAATGCTTTAACATTAAACCATTCTACAACTGCACTTTTAGTGCCAGTACTACAAAACAGCAACATTTTAGATTTGGAGATGACATAGAATTTTAATCAAGTTATAATGATAGAATAATTCATCACAGTTCCATTCTATCACTGTATTTCCAGTGCTAATTCTATGAAAATAACGAAATTCCAGTCTTTGAGATGACACTGAAATTTATATCAAGTTATGAATGATAGAATGTTTCAACACAGTACTGTTCTACCACAGTAAAACAAATATAATATCTGGTGATCTAGCTGGATCAATTCTGCCACAGTATATTCACTGTGTATTCAACTGTATAATACTACTGTATTTTCAATTCCATTCCCACAAAAACAATTGAATGTATTATCTGAAAGACAGCCATATCCACACATGCTTGACGCATATCTGATGATAAGTAATTCATGCAAAACTCATTGATCAATACTGTGAGATGGAGCACGCTGTTTGCAGGCCACAGAGTGAGATAGATAATGCTATCTGCAGGCCACAGAGTGAGATAGATAATGCCATCTGTAGGCCACAGAGTGAGATAGATAATGCTATTCGCAGGCCACAGAGTGAGATAGACATGCTATCTGCAGGCCACAGAGTGAGATAGATAATGCTATTCGCAGGCCACAGAGTGAGATAGATAATGCTATCTGTAGTCCACAGAGTGAGACAGAACACACCATTTTCAGTTGTTTGCTTATCATCGACGGTCACTTAATCTGCCCCGAACAGGGCTTAGTCGCTTCATCCGAGCAATTATTAAATTTTGAAAAGGCTTCAATAATAATTTTCATCCAGCCTGAGTAAACAGCAATTCCTACTCGATCCGAGATCAGGTTCACTTAAAAACTGACAGTATTCCCCATTAATAATATTATTTCTTTCCATTAAACCAATTCTGAAAATGTGTCAACCAAAATGCGGACTAGATCCGTGATCAGTTACTGTCAGAATCATCTGAAAGTGTCAGTATTTGCCATTAATAACATCAATGCTTCTAATTCGACCAGAGCTGACAGTTTAAAGTGAATCACACTTGAGTAGGGTTCACTTAAAACTGTCAGAATTTGCTATTTATAACTTTTATGCTCCCCATCAGAACAATTCTGACAATGAGTCAACGAAAATACGCACTAAATCCGAAATCAGTCATGGTGATAACATGGAAAAAGATATCAAGAGAAGATATCCCATGGTATAGGCTGTTTATGTTCCAATTTCCAATGTTAACTGAAGCAAATAGTCCTAGTACTTATCTTTCGTGAAGACTTGTGACTGGTATTTTCTCATACTGTGCCGTGTCATTATTTTTCTCTTATACAGTCTCTGGATTTGTGCTAAATGTATCACAAATGGTCAAATAGAAAAGACTAAGAAATTGTCAAAAAACCACAGATTTATTGATATTTGATGATTACTCTTGTTATTTCTAAAGCCTCTAGAATATTCAAAGATCTCAACATGTTGAGTTTCTCTGCATGTTGATAACAAAGGCAATAACAAGGGCAATTAAGGAAAATTCCCAGTATAGTTTAAATGACCAGATTCATTTCAACCAATACAACACTACGAATTTAGTTTTATCATAACATTGTAAGCACACATTAGTCTATAGTTTTTCCATTTCCATATTTGTTCCATTATCTTTCACTTGTTTCCTTGGTTCTTATTTTGTACTGAAAGTAAATTTTGTTATCATGGCGAGTCTGTTGCTTAAGCCGCCATTTTGTGACACCGTTGAGTGGGAGGAGACTGTCTAGCTGGGCCAATGGCAGGCGTTCATGCCCTTGACCAATAGCATTACTTGCCTACTAGTATAAATTCTGCTGCTCTTGTATTTGGTTTTAGTTTATCAGAGATTGACAATAGTGTAATCACCGAAACCGGTCTTTCCAAGTATCAATAAATCTGTGGTTTTTGACAATATCTCAGTCATTTCATTCAATATGAATAATTAGCACAATATCAACTACACAAAGAGTATCAAAAATGATCTCAGTTGCATGGGAAATCTAATATATATCCATTTATATCACTACATTATCTAAGTTTCTGATTATATTCATGGCGGTTTCCATTATGCTAGTTTCTAGGATCATATGCATAGAGTTCCGTAATCATTATGCATCTTGAATTATGAATATATTTCAAATTCGATTAAAGTTAATGGATCAATATTATACATTTATTTATTCATTTATACATTGATACATAAGATATCATTCCAAACTATGAATGATTGGAAAAGGAACAGTCCTGTTCTTTCATTCCCAAATTTAGATTGTTTAACTGTTTCTTTCCCAAATTCAGATAGTTCAACTGTGTCTTTTCCAAATTTAGATACTTTAACTGTTTCTTTCCCAAATTTAGATACTTCAACTGTTTCTATCCCAAATTTAGATACTTTAACTGTTTCTTTCCCAAATTTAGATAGTTTAACGGTTTCTTTCCCAAATTTAGATAGTTTAACTGTTTCTTTCCCAAATTTAGATAGAAAGGAACAGTTCAATCAATTAATCATTTCATAGATAAAAACTATGTGAGGAACTATGAATTAGTACCTTAACATTACTTCTTTTATGGGGATTTTGATTTAACGGCTACACGGACCTTATCCAATAAGTTGTATAATCTTTGCAGAGGGGTGAATCTTTGCAAGGGAGCCCCCTGCAATAATATGCGAAGGAGGGGCTTGTTTCTTTCCATTTCTTATGGTTCAACTTCATATGATATTAGGAGAAAACATGAATTATTTTATTTGATTTTTATTTCCATTGTTTCTTTCCATTTTTTATGGTTCAACTTCATATGACATTAGGAGAAAACATGAATTATTTTATTTGATTTTTATTTCCATGTACCTATTTGATATGGGATGAAATTGTAGAGGATTGGGTCTACCATAATAAAATGAGGTGGAATGGCATATGATACGATGTGACATGAAATTATAAATAGGACTTAAAATCAGACAATATTCAAATACTCAATAATGATTCAAAGTCAAACAGTTGAACAATATTTCAGTTGAATTTTGTAGCTATATAAAACTTGATTCTGGTCCCCTCATCAACCACGACTTTCCCACGACAATGGGAAGACTATCAATTAAAATTATAAGAGCCACTCACCACTGTTTCCGCCCACAAAAAATGAAGAAACTTTTCAGCCAGTCCAGAAAAACAATTTTTCAATTCAACCGCCCCTAGCATATAAATTATCCTAGAGTAAATTACAAGCGTTTCACCCTCATCCATATTCAGAAGAGACCACAAATCTTCCTGAGAAGTTTTCATGCTGTCAACACATTTTCAGCAAAAAATGCCTGCTGCTTTCCTTTTCTAACACATTACTAGAGCTCAATAACATTATTGCTTTCCCTTTCTAACACGTTACTAGAGCTGAGTAACGGAGAAAGAGGAGAATAAAATATTGCCAAGCTATCATATATATTGATTCACAAGATTGATTACTGAGGCAATACATACAGTATATGGGAGGTGGTTTATATAGGGAGGTCCACGTTATAATGGCAGTATTTGATAAACATTGGTGTTGCCTTCCTTGTCTATCATTCGACAAAGCAGATACTGCTCAAGGTCTATAGAAACCAGGTGTAGACACCCGTGTTCCTCATGAAACAGCCATTTTGTGGGGTTTTTATGGCGGTACATTTGAAAAAATTCAATTTGCTCAAAACAAAATCATGCATTATACATTTTTAAAACAATATTCTTGTTCAGATAATATGTGAATTGAGGTTTTCCATTTTTTAATAATGGAATTTCAATGATAAATAATGGTTCAATAATTTTTTTATTAATTCATAACAGTTGTTCTTATTCTTGTTTTGATTCATAAGGCATTGAGACAAGAGGCTAACCTCATAAAGAGTTGAAAGTCAAATCAAATCAATTCATTCTCACAATTTACAAATAATAGAGTACAGTTACAGTACATTTATATACACCTTAACGTTATGAGAGACTCACATGTAGGCTTAAGCCTGAGTTTGTGAGGGTCTGGCGTAATTCGCTGAATTTGAAACCGATAAACTAGATTATGAAAATTAATATTATATTAAACTAAAATTAATAAAAATACAGATTGAAAAAATAATATGAATAAACGTTGATATCATAGAAAGGAAACAAATAATTGGCTGCAGAAACAGCCAGTTATAATAAAATTAATGACTGTATAGTAATTATAGTAGATAAAACTAAACGATAGATAGACTATAGCAATGCAATTAAATACTAAGCTATGAAAAATTACCTAAAATGAATGATGGTGATGACGATGGACGATCCAATCAAAAACATTTAATATTATAACAGTGGCTATATATTATACAGTGTAATATATTAAGACTGGCTACAAAATAAATAATAATAAGCACTATGGGACTCGGATTCCGAAGTTACCAATCAATTAAATCTAAAAATCAACAATTCAGTTCCTAGTTAGAATCTATTATTGTGACAGAAGAATTTATTTTACAATTAAGATCCAAGCAATATACATTGGAAAATACTACAAATAACACATCATATTGTTTAATCTATAAATATCGGGGCAGCGAGCTTCGCTCGTTATTTTTATTCATTGATAAACAGAACACAATAAATTATTCTCAAAAATGATGGTGTTTATATTTCACAGCTGGCTATATGTCATCTTATGAATTTCGGGGATGCGATATTTTGATTTTTCACATACTCACTCGCTCACTCACTTTTCTACTATCCACAGCTGTTTCAGTCAAGGATGAATTATCCTTTTAATGTCCTCCAGCGAGTTTTCCCAGGGATGAGACCTAGTGCAATCGAATTTTGATATCATAAACCCACTATATTCCAAATTTCGTGAAAATCGTTAGAGCCGTTTTCGAGATCCGTTGAACATAAATAACCATATATAAAAATATAAACAGAAATTGCTCGCCTAATATAATAGGATGATAACAGCTAATGAATTTTAGAATTTGTGAACTAGAACCCCACAAAATGGCGATTTGCAATGCATCACGGGATCGTGTCATGACCTGTATTAATAGAACTCAATACTGCTGAACTTTCCTAGCTCTAAAACGTTGCCAGATAGTATTCCAACACTGTAGAAATATAATTAATTGACAGAATATCCAATCTCAATCAAGTAAATTCATCAGCTATCCTCTGACAGGAGACAGTGACAAGGCAGAGAATCGGCAACGCTGTACTCCACTCCCATTATAACGTAGAACTCACTATAAAAACATCTTCAACGGTATTCAATTATTGATTGTTACTAGATAGACAATAATAATAACACCACCAGAAAAAACGCTTTTGTGAAGTTGAGAGTTTCCTCTCTGCAGACGACTTTTGATCCTGTTTGCCGCGCGTTTTTCCTTCCGCTAATTCCGCGTTATTATCACTTTTCCTTTCAACGCTTTTCCGTTTTTCTTTTTTTCCCTCTTTTGTCTTGTGACGACGACAAAACCGTTTTCGCACTTTTTGTCTATATTGTTCTCAGATTCTCTTTAAACATTCAGCATTTTACTTTAGATTACGCTCACCATTCTGGCAGTTTGAAGTGAATTTCACTTATAAATAGACCAACGTTCTTCATTTGAGTAGAACTGTCAGTGTGGAGTGAACTGCTTTATAGGTTTCTTTGCTTGTTTGGCGTCAAAAGCAGACGAGATGCTTCCCCTCTTAATTTTACGAGGCTACATTTCCTCTCTCACTCTCTCTTCCATCCCAATATCACACTCTCTCCCCCTCCACTCTTTCTCTCTCTCTCACCCCTCCATTCTTCCTTCCTACCACCCTCCCTCCTTTTGTTTTTCTTTTCTAAACTTCGCTAATGCTCTGGAGCAAAGAAATTAAGAGCTCGTTGTCTCACCATTATAATTCGGGCCGTATTTTTTCTCTCTCTTTTTTCTCACTCCCTGTCGCCTTTATAGTCACATCAGAAACAGCAGCGACTGTTTATAGAGAAACTTACCTCTTTTTTCTTTTTCTAATTAGAATATCCCGACAATCTACTCTCGTTTTTCGCCGAGAAACTCCCAATTAGCCTGAAAAACTACGCATCTGGTGTTTTATTTGAATAAATTTTTTAGAGTTGCGAATGATGAGGTTTTTGAGTTGAATTCGAGACTTTTACTACATCCGGGAAGATGGATTTTGATATTTTCGGTGACGTGTAATGAATTCAATTTCTGTATCTACGACTAGAAAATATCTGGTGTAGTACACTTGCTCATTGAACTGTAAGCCTCATTCTTAGATGAGAATAATTTAGGGGAAAAATATAATGACGATTGGCGGCAAAATATTTGCAACTACGATCAGACTACTTTATATGTGTATATATGATTGTTTCCAGAGTACTTTTTCCTTTGTGTAAATTGTGAAATTCGATGATTTTTTCAAAAGTCGTCAAAACTGATGTTCTACAGATGAAATATTTCGACCATGACTGTGTTCTTTTTATAAACTGCTCTACATACCTACCTCATGCACGAGAAGGAGGATGCTTGAGAAGGTTACAAAGTCCATTTCTCAAGGTTGTGGTGGACTAGTGGTGGGATTAGTTTCCCAGGAAAAAGACTCATGCCAGTTGATAGAGCTGATAAATTACTATACAGGGTATGAATTTGAAAAAAATCGGTCAAGTAATTTTTGAGAAAATCATGAAAAACATGGTTTTTAGTCATTATCCGCCATTTTTCTCAATAATATTACGGAGCTCCTGGAATTTTCCCAGAAATGAGACTTATGTCAGTTGATAGGGCTTATAAATAGCTATCCATGGTATAAATTTGAAGAAAATCGTTAGAGCCGTTTTCGAGAAAACCGTGAAAAACATGGTTTTTTAGTCATTATCCGCCATTTTTCTCAATAATATTACGGAGCTCCTGGAGTTTTCCCAGAAATAAGACTCATGTCAGTTGATAGGACTTATAAATAGCTATCCATGCTTATCGGATCCTTATAGTATAAGGACCTTAAGTTTAAAATTTCAAGTCGATTGGTTAATTAGGAATGGAGTTATCGTGTTCACAGACATACACACATACACACACACAGACCAACACCCAAAAATCATGTTTTTGGACTCAGGGGACCTTGAAACGTATAGAAAACTTGAAATTAGGGTACCTTAATTTTTTTTGGAAAGTAATACTTTCCTTACCTATGGTAATAGGGCAAGGAAAGTAAAAAGATGGATGTAACTTAGTTGATGTTTAAATGATGAAGCTTTTGAGTTGATTTCGGAACTTCCACTACATCCGGGAAGATGGATTTTGATATTTTTGTTGACATGCAATGCATTTAATTTCAGCATCTACGACTGGAGAAAAGATAGATGTAACTTAGTTGATATATTTATTAAGTTGATGTTTTAATGATGAAGCTTTTGAGTTGATTTCGGAACTTCCACTATGTATTGCTATGGTATTGTATAATGGTATTGCTATCCTTGTCTATCATTTAACAAAGCGGATAGCGCTATCTCATTCTCGCTTTCATCTGTTGCCAAATCGTCTTTTAACAATGTAGAATCAATGATTAAATGACAAAACATTTCTTCTCAATTTTGAAATAATTTAAAAATATAATTTCTTGCTCAATAAAATATAATTCATTATTCAAAACGAGAATGAACCGTTAATATTGCAACAATAAACTTGTATCAGCTACCGTCTATAGAAGGCATTGACAAGACAGAGGAGCGGCAATGTTTTTCTCCTGTCTTTCTCCACTGCCATTATAACGTGGACCTCAGTATGGGTGGATATTTGAATGATGTAGCATTGAGGAAATGTGAGTACAAAATGGATGTATCAACAATATAATCTACATACTGTTACAGATTCAAGCCAGTAAATCAAGATCACACGTATTTCCAATACTACAGACGGATTCTAATATGTGATACTAGGTACTATGGAAGTTCAAGGTACGTACTAGATCATTCTAGATTTACATGATAAGATGGAATCATTTTTTTAGTTCTATTTCATAATTTTGTCCACCTAAATTGCAACAATGAGGAACACTTCATTTACGATTCTCCGATTCATGAGCAATCTTAAGATGCGTACAGACTTATGACATCCGGGAAGATGGATTTTGATATTGTTGTTGACGTGCAATGCATTCAATTTCTGTATCCACGACAAGAAAAAAGTTGAAGTAACTTAGTTGGAGTGGTTATCAACTTCGATTAAACGAAATTTGTTATTTCCCTGAATTCTGGGAAGAGAATAATTGGGAATTGATTGATTCTTCCATAAAACAAAACAATAAATCACACAGAGAGAAACAAATTATACTATGATAATGAAGAATTTTATAGTATATTTTTGTATAATTTTATAGTATATACTTTGTTGATTCATCTCATGGGTACAAGCCTGTGAAAGATAATGAATGAGTTCTTCAAATTTGAGCAAGTGGTTTTGTTCTATTTCTATTGCATTGTAATTTAATAAATTACGATTTGATGAAGTGAGGTCCACGTTATAATGGCAGTATTTGATTAGCAATGGTATACTGCTATCCTTGTCTATCATTAAACAAAACGGATAGCGCTATCTCATTCTCTCTTTGCTCTGCTGCCAAATCGTCTTCTAACAATGTAGAATGATTCATTACTTGACAAAACATTTCTTCTTAATTTTGAAATTGATGAAGAATAAAATTTCTTACTCAATGAAATATAATTGATTATTTCAAACGAGAATGAACCGTTAATATTACAACAATAAACTTGTATCAGCTACCGTCTATAGAAGGCATTGACAAGACAGAGGAGCGGCAACGTTTTTCTCCTGTCTTTCTCCACTGCCATTATAACGTGGACCTCAGTATGGGTGGATATTTGAAATGATGTAGCATTGAGGAAATGTGAGTACAAAATGGATGTATCAACAGTATAATCTACATACTGTTACAGATTCGAGCCAGTGAGACAAGATCATACTACTATGAAAGTTTAAGGTGCGTACTAGATCATTCTAGATTCACATGATAAGTTTAAATCATTTTTTCAGTTCTATTTCATAACTTTGTCTACCTAAATTGCAACAATGAGGGATACTTCCGTGTTTCGGATGGACACGTTAAGCCGTCGGTCCCGGCTGCCTAAAAAGCAGTCGTTAGGTCATGTCAGAGGCCCTGAAATTGATCAGTTGCGACCTGAAAACTCTGACACCAGACCTGAGCCAGCCAGGTCACTCGATATTGAATTGAATTGAATTGAATTGAATTGAATTGAATTTATTGCCAAAATTACAAATACATATTTGTACAATATTAATCACAAGAGTATACAATACAAATAAATATACAATATTATTATTATTATTACTTCATTCACGATTCGTCGATTCATGAGCAATCTTAAGCTGCATTTACACCGAAGTTATTAACAAAATTTTAATAACTTAATCCTTTCAGATTCTATTGGATTGAATATAACTTATCATACACATGATGAACATAATTATGTGTTTGTCAAGTTCCGTTCAATCTAATAGAATCTATAAGGATTAATAGATAAGGATAAACCCAGCTTCAAGATGCGTCACTGATGTGTCACCAACACGCTCATTCCACTTTTTTCCAGCTGTCTCAAAGACCTTAAAGATGACTCAAATTTCTCAAAGACCTTATCTCATTAAGGTCTTTGAGCTGTCTTATATCTGTATTTATACAGAAACAGTGAGATATGATAATGAACATATTAAGGTGCGTACTGATATACGCGCCGCGAACATGAGCAATTTACTTTTAATCAGCTGACTATAATTATCTGTATTTTTACAGAAACGGTTAGATACAGATATAAAAAGCTTGGCATCAGCTGATTAAAAGTGAATTGCTCATTTTCGCGGCGCGTATATCTGTACGCACCTTTATAAGCAGCTGATGAGGAGTGAAATTCGCATGTGTCACGCACCTTATACTGAGAATTCACTTGATGACTATAGTGAGGTCCACGTTATAATGGCAGTAGAGAAAGATAGGAGAAAAACGTTGCCGATGTCATGATGATGCCTTCTATAGACGGCGATCCTCTGTCATGTCGATGCCTTCTAAACACTGTATGTGATACAGGTTTGTTGATGTAATATTAACTGTTCATTCTCGTTTAAAGTAATCAATTATATTTTATTGAGCAAGAAATTATATTTTCAATAATTTTTATAATTAAGATGAAATATTTTGTTAATTAATTATCATTTCTACATTGTCCTACTTGAATGAATCGAAAAGTCCTATGGTGAGGTCCACGTCATAATGGCAGTGAAGAAAGATAGGAGAACAACGTTGCCGATCCTCTGTCATGTCGATGCCTTCTATAGACGGTAGCTGATACAGGTTTATTGATGTAATATTAACTGTTCATTCTCGTTTAAAATAATCAATTCTATTTTGGTAAGCAGAGAATTATGTTTTTCAATAATTCCATAATGAATTTCCATAATCAAGATGGAATATTTTATCAATAATATATCAATTCTACATTGCTGAATGACGATCTGACAATAGAGCGAAGCGAGAAAGAGATAGCCTTATCCGCTTTGTTGAATGATAGACAAGGATAGCAATATCATTGCTAATTGAACACTGCCATTATAACGTGAACCTCACTATAGATTGGAGTGAGTGTCTAAAATCATGCTTAGCTTGTGAAATTAATAAGTAGCGTTGGAAATAAGCCCCGTGATATCATCAGTCCTTGTCCCAGGCTGAGATTTTTCTGGAAGAGGGTCACATCATTCAGGGCCGTTTGCACAGTCACAGTTTAAACTTAATTTCATTTTAAACTGGATTAAATCCGTATCAAGTCTCATTTGTTACAATATGATTCATTTTGAGTTTAAGCCACCAGCTGATTGAATTCAGTTTAAGCTTTGTCCTGAGGGCCGTTTAGGACGCACCAATTCCTGAGTAATCTTCACTGAATCTTTTAGTAAGTCATTAAGTCGAGTAAATTGAGTGCTAAGATGGATAAATGAATGATTTTCTCGTTTCGAAAGTGATGCCAGAAGTTTTTCCGGTGTAAGATATGTGTGGAAATGTGTGCCATTCAGCTGGGAAACGCGCAAATCTCGGGTCCATTCAGAGATTTTACATCATCACTCACTTTGTCATGTGAATTCTTCCCCAGGATATAATAACATTGCAAAGAATGAGAGTCTCAGAGTCGTTATTGGATGTTTTTCTTCCATTCTTGCTTCTGAACCTCCCCCCGCCACCACAATCTCAACCTTTCCTCCTTTATCCTCCACATACCATCTAACCTTCTCTTTCCCACCACATCTCGTCTCATCACGAATGATACTTCTGGTATTCTTTCAGTTTCCTTTCTCCATTTTCTTCCTTTGTTGCCGGAAAACGATTGTTTTCTTTCCCATGTTTTCAATTTCCTCTGATCGGGAAATGGAAAAGCTGCTTCGTGGATTATTGTTAGAAAGTGTGGCCGATATTCTCTGAAGACCATTTGTTCATAGGGATTTTCAACTAGCGATAATTTCAGTTCGACTAGTTTTGTAGTTTACCAAGATAGATTCAATAGTTTTGGGCTGATGAAGCTGCAGGACTTAGGGCTGGTTTCCGAGCTCGATATTTGGCTAAGTTCTAGACTTTCACCCTCCGTCAAGCGCACCTATGGCCGAATCGAAATCGGGCGCACCCGGCCTGAGAGGCCACCTTCATATTCTAACCACCACTTCACACTAGATCAATTATAATTCAAAATACTAATGGGGTAATGATTGGTAGGATCATATTACAAAAAATTGATTTTTTGAACACTACTAGTATGGTTAAACTTAAAAATGAAAATTATCAATATTGTAAAAGAAAAAAAAATTTTTCTTAGAAATTTAGGCTATTCGTTGAAATTATTGGAACTGATCTTCAATAATTAGTCATTGTGATGTTGAGGCTCCCAAATTAGCTGCATTCAAACAGGTTTGGCATAATGGCCTAATTTGTCATCCTAATCTGTAATTTTTTCTAATTTGTCATTCTCCTGAATCCTGTTTCAGTCACACATACTCCACACTTTCTTCTTTTGGGAGGTATTTTTGGTCATTTAATGTTTCAAGTTCATTGGGCAAAAACATTTTCAAGCGAGTTTGCAATTGAATTGGCATTCCACTTGTTTTGGGACTTCGCCGGGATAATTGTCCCATAACAAGCTGATGAGACAAAGTTTTTAGATATATTCTCCTTTTCTGAGGTTCAAGTTGATTTCCAATCGAGATCACTTGTGCATTGATGCACAACATTCAACATTCAGGTAGGCATGAAAAATAAACATTGGCCAGCATCTTGTGTTTATGACATAATCAGGCGCATGTGGCCTGTGAAGCCATGTTGAAATAACACGAACTATGCAAAAGTTGGCGACTGACAGAGGCTGGTATGTTGTGAGGTTGATAGATTTAGACGAAAAAATGGAGTGGTGGGGCGCTCGGCCGACTGTATGGAGTGAAGAGGGAAATTATATTGTTGGTTGGCCTCTGAGGCCGGCTGCGCCCGACGGAGGGTTAAACAGCTGGAGTAAGGAATTTATATCTCCGAAACGGGGCGTAGTCGTAGTCATTGTCAAAGTCACGTTTAAATTAGATTTCAAAAAACTAGAAAATTATACAGAAAATAAAATAAAGAGAAAATGATGTAAAGTTTCAGCTATTTTGAATTATTTAGAAAAGTTTAATTTCGACAAGGAAAAACGTTTCCAATTATAGAAATGAGAAAATAAAAACTGCGACTACGCCCCGTTTTGGAAAGCGAATTTTCTGATTCTAGCTGTTTAAAGTCTAGAACTTGGCCAAATCCCGAGCTCGGAAACCGTCCCTTATACTTATAATTGTGGGACTTATTCTAGATTGTTTCTATAGTGAGGTCCACGTTATAATGGCAGTGTTTGATTAGCAACGGTATTGCTATCCTTGTCTATCATTAAACAAAGCGGATAGCACTATCTCTTTCTCGCTTTGCTCTGTTGCCAGATCGTCTTTTAACAACGAAGAATTAATAATTAATTAACCAGATATTTCATCTTAGTTATGAAAATTCAATTCAATTCAATTCAATTCAATCTATTTTTTCCTTCTGAATACAATTCAAGCAGTTACATAGAATCTTGAGCAAATTTGAGCAAATATGAAAATTCAATTCAATTCAATTTATTTTTTCCTTCTGAATACAATTCAAGCAGTTACATAGAATCTTGAGCAATAAAGTTTATACAATTCAAGAAATGATATAATATACATACAAAAAACATTCATTATGAGATTTTTGAAAAATATAATTTATTACTTAATAAAGTACAATAATTGATTATTTCAAACGAGAATAACCAGTTATAATATGATTGTGATTATGATATGTGCTTATATTATGAATTAAAAAGGTAACAAAATGAATAAATCATTCCGAGTTAACAAATTTGCAGTTTCAATATTCTTAATCCAGAAAGAAAACTCAATGGGATTGAAGGCTACTTGTTTTCTAATTTTCATTCGAAAATAATCATAATACTATAGAAGTAGATTTTTGGAAGAAGAGGAGAAGGAATTGCAGATTATGTACATCACTACTGCATCCTTCAATATTATAATATATTGTCTTGCCGAATAAAATATAAATGATCAATCTAAACAAAGATGAACAGTTAATATTACATCAGATATACCAGCATCAGCTATCCTCTATAGAAGGCAGTTGCAAGGCAGAGGATCGGCCACGCTGCTTCCCTATCTATATCCACTGCAATTCTTATGTGGAACTCTCTATAGAGAGAAGCAGAGGTAGAGAAAATCAGTGAATGGAAGTGAGATAATTTGCATAGAATATTTCAGAGGCAAGGAGAGATGCTCAAATTTGACAAAGTGGAAGAGAGAGGTGGGAGAGAAATTGACAAAGAGAAGTAGAGAATAGAGAAGGAAGATGACAAGACAGTGTCTACAAATATTAAACAAAATGAAAAGAAAGGACAAAGAGAAGAAATCAGTGATCTAATTGAAGAGAAATTTGCATAGAATATTTCAGAGGCAAGGAGAGATGCTCAAATTTGACAAAGTGGAAGAGAGAGGTGGGAGAGAAATTGACAAAGAGAAGTAGAGAATAGAGAAGAAAGATGAGAAGACAGTGAGAGCAAATATTGAACAAAATGAAAAGAAAGGACAAAGAGAAAAAATCAGTGGATGGAAGTGATCTAATTGGAGAGAGATTTGCATAAAATATTTCAGATGAAAGAAGAGATGTTCAAATTTGACAGATATGAGAGGGAAAGTGACAAAGAGATAGAGAATTAGAGAATAGAGAAGGAACATGAGAAGACAGTGAGAACCAATATGGGCAAAATGGAAAGGGAAAATATGAGAATGTCAAGAATAGAGAAGGAAAATGACAGAGAAGACAGAGAGAATACGTAGGCCTCCTTATACATTCAATATTAGTGTTATAGGTTACATATTTGTTAGCAGTGGCCCTTAGATTATAATAATTAAGAGTAGAGTTTATTTTGAGAGGAAATCGGATCTATATTTTATTAAGTACTCAATTACGGTTTTAATGTATAATTGACGTATAGTCATGACCTCAAAATCACCAAAAACCATATCCGTTGGATAGAGCCTGGGTTTGCTTAATATAGTTTTATCAGTTTTTGTGCTACAAATAATTCAGCAATATGACAGTTGAGACAGCCTCCCCAAACAACTATGCCATACTGCAGAATTGACTTGACTAGAGCATGATACATCATTTTCAGGTGGTTCTTATTAAGAATTCTGTTAACTTGATAAAATTTAAAAGATAAATAACTAACTTTTCTACATATGTATTTAATATGAACATCCCATTTAAGGTTTTCATCAATTATAATTCCCAAATACTTAGTATTATTGACTACGCTCTGTTTTTGAAAGCGAATTTTCTGATTCTAGCTGTTTTAAGTCTAGAACTTAGCCAAATCCCGAGCTCGAAAACCGTTCCTTATACTTATAATTGTGGGACTTATTCTAGTTTGACTCTATAGTGAGGTCCACGTTATAATGGCAGTGTTTGATTAGCAATGATATTGCTATCCTTGTCTATCATTCAACAAAGCGGAAAGCGCTATCTCTTTCTCGCTTTGCTCTGTTGCCAGATCGTCTTTTAACAACGAAGAATTAATAATTAATTAACCAGATATTTCATCTTAGTTATGAAAATTCAATTCAATTTATTTTTTTCCTTCTGAATACAATTCAAGCAGATACATAGAATCTTGAGCAAATTTGAGCAAATATGAAAATTCAATTCAATTCAATTCAATTTATTTTTTCCTTCTGAATACAATTCAAGCAGTTACATAGAATCTTGAGCAATAAAGTTTATACAATTCAAGAAATGATATAATATACATACAAAAAACATTCATTATGAGATTTTTGAAAAATATAATTTATTACCTAATAAAGTACAATTGATTATTTCAAACGAGAATAACCAGTTATAATATGATTGTGATTGTGATATGTGCTCGTATTATGAATTAAAAAGGTTAACAAAATGAATAAATCATTCCGAGTTAACAAATTTGCAGTTTTAATATTCTTAATCCAGACAGAAAACTCATTGGGATTGAAGGCTACTTGTTTTCTAATTTTCATTCGAAAATAATCATAATACTATACAAGTAGATTTTTAGAAGAAGAGGAGGAGGAATCGCAGATTATGTATATCACCACTGCATCCTTCAATAGGATTATAATATATAATATATATTATAATATATATATATATAATATATAATATATATTATAATATATATATATATAATAATATAAATATATATTTAAATTATAATATATTTTCTTTCTGAATAAAATATAAATGATCAATCTAAACAAAGATGAACAGTTAATATTACATCAGATATACCGGTATCAGCTATCCTCTATAGAAGGCAGTTGCAAGGCAGAGGATCGGCCACGCTGCTTCGCTATCTATATCCACTGCAATTCTTATGTGGACCTCTCTAAAGAGAGAAGCAGAGGTAGAGAAAATCAGTGAATGGAAGTGAGATAATTGAAGAGAAATTTGCATAGATTATTTCAGAGGCAAGGAGAGATGCTGAAATTTGACAAAGTGGAAGAGAGAGGTGGGAGAGAAATTGACAAAGAGATAGAGAGAATAGAGAAGAAAGATGAGAAGACAGTGAGAACAAATATTGAACAAAATGAAAAGGAAGGACAAAGAGAAGAGATCAGTGAATGGAAGTGATCTAATTGGAGAGAAATTTGCATAAAATATTTCAGATGAAAGAAGAGATGTTCAAATTTGACAGAGATGAGAGGGAAAGTGATAAAGAGATAGAGAATTAGAGAATAGAGAAGGAACATGAGAAAACAGTGAGAACAAATATCGGACAAAATGAAAAGGAAAAAATATGAAAATGTGAAAAATAGAGAAGGAAAATGAGAAGACAGAGAGAGTGAGAGAGAGAATGAGAGAGAGAGAGAGTGCGAGAGAGGTAGAGAGGGAGAGACAGACTGTGTATTATTGGAGAAGTAAAGAGACTACTCGGAGTTGACTGAGAACATTTTTGAGATGGATTGATTGATTGATTGATTGAGTACTTTATTTATGTAGATTACAATATATACTGACTTATACACTTATATACAATAGCTTACAATACAGCAAAATTATAGATAAATTTACAAAATATAAATTAAGAAAATAATTACTGAGCTGTATATAATATGAGAAAAGCAATTTGTGATAACAATAGATAAAATAGGTGATATTGTTATGCATCTACATAAATTGGCGGAGCTTTGGACTATCAATGTCCATTCTTCGGAAAGAATATTGAAAATATCCTTCCCAATAACCTTCTACCAAACGTTAATTTCATTAATTCATCTAAGTATTTATTTATAAATGGAAATATTGAGAAATATTAATCAATTAATATGAATATTCAAGA
Source organism: Nilaparvata lugens (assembly GCF_014356525.2). NCBI lineage: Eukaryota > Metazoa > Arthropoda > Insecta > Hemiptera > Delphacidae > Nilaparvata > Nilaparvata lugens. The sequence goes on from NC_052507.1 coordinate 3,195,291, forward strand.
GAAAAAGAACAGAAAATTGAAAAAGTAAAATAATTATGTAGGTAGATAAAATTAAATCATTGATTAATAAAATGGAGTAGGCTGAAAGTAGATCAGGGTAATCAACTTTTAGTAATATACAGCAGTATGCAGTGAATAATTAAAATAACATGAGTTTATATAATATATACACAATTTATTCTATAACAGGTTTATAGGTTTGTATTGGTGGGATGGGTGAGGGATGGTTGTCATGTGATCGTATTAGGGTTGGACAGTTTCAGTCATTTGCTCCGAGAGAAAAAGAGAGAAAGAGAGATAGATAGGTAGAGAGAGAGAGTGACTGAGAGGGAGCGAGTAAGAGAGAGTACCTGAGAGGTATAGAGTGTGAGAGACTGACAAAGAGCGGAATAATTGGAACAGGGTGAGAAAGCAGATGAGAGCGATGTAATGAGTAAGAAGGCGCAAATTTGTGAAGATGGTTTCTAGTGGAGAAGAGATTGTTCAGATTTCGCCAAGACAACATTGTTCAAGCTACATTGGTGAAATAAAGAGGGAGAGAGGAAGAAGGAGTGAGAGAGAGAGAGAGTGAAGGAGGAAGTGATTGCAGGTGAGAGTAATGTAAAGACAGATTGATGCCAGGGGTAAAGCACCTAGTAAATTAATGGGTGGCAACCTTTGACCCACGGCAGTTCAATCCGAGCCTCCCTTATCTCTCTCTCACTCGCCCTCTCTCTCTCTCTGACTCCTCAAGATTGTCTCCCCAGCCGCTGTCATTTTGTGAGCCATTTGATGACACCCCTTCCAGCCTATTAGCGTCGCAGTGTCTTGCCGTTGGCATGTCAACCGTAGCGAATTTCCAATTTAAATGCAATTATCAAGGCGGTTTGCTTCGGCGCTGATTTGAAGGCGCCTCCGGTGAGAGAGATAGAGTGAGAGAACGAGGGAGAAAAGAAAAATGATGATCACAGAGCGACACATTATGATTGATGGTGTGCTGCCAAATCGACACAGCATATTTCCTTCGTCATGTTCTGGTCTTGAATATTTCCACCGTGTTGTAAGGAAGCCAGTTCGCTTCTGGTTGGCTCTCTATTATGCTCTGTGGGCCGGTACTTTTCAAGTAATCAATTTCCTTGTCATGAAGAAATTCATTGAACACATCCTCATGTTTATTGAGGTTGTAAAAGATTTTCAAAGTGTCTACTTTAGTCTTTCATGAATAATATTTGTCTACCTGTTTTCACTTCTGGTTGGCTCTCTATTATAATCTGTGGGCCGGCACTTCTCGTGTAATCAATTTCCTTGTCATAAAGAATTTCATTGAACACATCCTCATGTTTATTGAGGTTGTAAAAGATTTTCAAAGTGTCTACTTTAGTCTTTCATGAATAATTTGTCTACCTGTTTTCACTTCTGGTTGGCTCTCTATTATAATCTGTGGGCCGGCACTTCTCGTGTAATCAATTCCCTTGTCATAAAGAATTTCATTGAACACATCCTCATGTTTATTGAGGTTGTAAAAGATTTTCAAAGTGTCTACTTTAGTCTTTCATGAATAATTTGTCTACCTGTTTCCACTTCTGGTTGGCTCTCTATTATAATCTGTGGGTCGGCAATTTTTGTGTAATCAATTTCCTTGTCATGGAGAAATTCATTGAACACACACTCATGTTCATTGAGGTTGTAAAAGATTTTCAAAGTGTCTACTTTAGTCTTTCATGAATAATATTTGTCTACCTGTTTTCACTTCTGGTTGGCTCTCTATTATAATCTGTGGGTCGGCAATTTTTGTGTAATCAATTTCCTTGTCATGAAGAAATTCATTGAACACATCCTCATGTTTATTGAGGTTGTAAAAGATTTTCGAAGTGTCTACTTTATTCTTTCATGAATAATTTTATGTCTACATGTTTCCACTCTTTATAATGATGAATAATTGTGAATTATAATGATGTTTACTGTCATTAAAACGTGGACCCAACTATAGAGCTAACTATATTAGACTAGTAGGCCTAGACTATAATCTTGTCTAGACTATAATTATAGACTAGTGTCTATATTATAGACTAGTGGGCCTAGCGTGGTAACAGCTGTGCCTAGTGGAAAGTTGTGTGTATATTTTACTTTCCTTGCCCTATTACTATATAGGTAAGGAAAGTATTGCTTTCCAAAAAAATTAAGTTACCCCAATTACCAAATTTCTGTAAGTCCATATCTGTAAAAATTCCAAGAGCTCCACCCCATCTATGAAAAGTTTGATTTCAAATTCCCAATTATCAGGCTTCAGATACAATTTGAACAAAAAATTTCAAGTGGAAACGATTGAGCATAAAAATCTCTACAATTAATGTTCAGTAACATTTTCACCTTTAATTGAAAATAAGCTCGAAGTTGGATAAAATAAGATTATTAAATAATTGCAAACTGTTGGCAACTGTTGATTCTATTAAATGATTCACTATGAAGAGATAGCAGACTTCATGTGTCTGCAGCGTTATTGTCCTGTCACCAGCTGGCTTAGATCTTTGAATAGTATACTTGAGATGCCCGTGAACACTAGCGTCAGGTGATCAATTTTCATAACTGCAAGGAAAGTTGTGTGAGTGCGCCACACCAGATTTTTGACTTCAAAATTTCCTGAAATAACTTAATTTATTCAAAGTGCGGTGATATTAAGTGCAATATTCGACTATAATTTGGTATTTTAATCATTCTAAATTCAACAATTTTAGCTCATCTATATTTTTGGACAGAACTTTGAACTTTAACTTTCCTCAGTAACTTACATAACCTTTTTTTCGGATATTTTATTATTTATCAAAATTTGGGAACAGAATAGTTTTGGGCTATGCCATGGCTTACTTTAGATAAGGTTCTATGGCTTAAATATAAAGAAAAATGAAAATCTCTGCACCCTTTTAGAAATATTTTATCACAACATGTTTCGGACATTTATGTCATTTTTATCATTGGACATTTCTATGGCTTACTTTATCTCTATCTATAGTAGCATAGAGAAACAATAGCGTGAGTAGATATCCCATGGTATAGGGTGTTTATGTCGCAACTTTTACTGTTATCTCAAGCCGATAGTTCACGTAGTTCTTTCCCGTGAAGCTGTGTGACGCTGGTAGTCTCTCAAATTGTGCCGTTCATACACTCTCTTCCCAAAAAAACAGTGAAAATTGACAATAATCGACAGTAATCGGCTTGAGATAACAGTAAAAGTTACGACATAAACGCCCTATACCATGGGATATCTACTCACGCTATTGTTTCTCTATGATAGTAGGCTGTGGTTATTCCTGTTGTTCTACCCCAATCAAATTCATATGATTTGTAATCGTATTAAAAAAAAATGAATTAATAAATAGAAGCTGAATGAACTTGAGTAAGGTACTAAACACCATAGATGTGTGAGAGTAAGCAGAATGGTGAGAAAATTAAACAAAAAATGAGAAGAAATCCACATGTGTACAGTAAAAAACCTACATTATGAACCTTATAAGAAAGAGCACTAAAGAGATTGATTGATTGATTGATTGATTGAGTACTTTATTTATGTAGATTACAATATATACTGGCTTATACACTCATATATAATAGCTTACAATACAGCAAAATTATAGATGAATTTACATAATATAGACTAAGAAAATAATGATTGAACTGTATATGATATGAAAAAGTAATTTGTAATATAATAACTATAGATAATTATATTGTTATGCATCTACATAATTGGCGGAGCTTTGGACATATCAATGTCCATTCTTCGGAAAGAATATTGGGTCAGATCAGTGAGAGAGAGAGAGAGAGAGAGTCCTAATAAGAGAAAAAATACCAAATTATCAACCTCATAACAGAAAGAACTAATAATAAAGAGACCTTATAAGAAAGAGAGAGAACCCTGTAAGAGTAAATTGAATATAAGTTATGATTGTAAAGTGAAGAAAAGAGATTGTGCCAAAATTAAGAGTATAAATATGGGAGAAATCTGGTATATGAACATAATAACAGCAAATTGAAGAAAAAAGAATTTATGATGACTAGATGTGGAGGGAAAAAAGAGAAATTATTGGGAGAGAAAAGGGAAAATGTATGAAAAGGCCCGAACTGAATAGAAATACAAGCATGTTCAGCATGATAAGGAGGTCAGCATGTGGAATATGTAGTGTTATCAAATTGAAAATCTCCTTTCTCCCTTGGTCCCCAAATCTCTCACTCTCTCACACACACTCTCACGCTCTCTCTATCTATCTCGTACAAGCATGATCCCTAGAGTCATCTATCTATCTATTTCTCTCTCTCTCTCTCTCACCCTCTTCCCCACTCTTCTCATTCTGTCTCTTGTTTCGGCGGTGCATCAAAAAAGTAATTGTCCATTGTTTTTCTTTAGAAAAAGATATAGAATAGAACTCTATCAACATAATTCAGATAATACAAAAAGAGAAAATGAAAACTCATTTACAAAAACACCTCGTTTGAAAAATTAATTCTAAATAACATAATATTTTCTCATTGACAAAGTAAAAAAAAGAGAAGTTCATTAGGCTTGGCCGAAGCCGTCAGCCAGGTTGATAGTTTACAGTCCTTATAATGTAAAGACACAACACCATGCTCACACACAAAATGCTCAGAATGCTTACCTACACATTCTCACTATTACACTAATCAAGTTCAATATGGGCGTCAATGTGGCTGGATTGATCAAAGACGAATGAAAACTTTGATAACTAATTAGAGAAAGATATATTACAGAAAAATATTCTCTCCATCAACATGCCTAAAGTTATAAAAGAGACTAGAATCTTCTTTTTGTATTATCTGAATTATGTTGATGGAGACTCTAATCACTCAACGAATTTACAAAGTATGAAAAATTTATTAATAAGAAACAAGATTGAATGCAATTCGAATAACATAATATATGATGATATCATATTTATTTTCATTTAATAATAACATAATATTGCGATGTAACAACATAAATCGGCGGTGTTTCTACAGATAATTGTCGATTCTCTGAAACGGATATAGAATAATATATTTCCCATTAACACACAGCCGGGAGACAGATAGATAAATAAATGCCGTCTATTTACACTTTACAATATTTTAAAAGTGATGTGGGCGAAATTGGGGCAATAAGAGCTCCCTCTTCCCGTTAACCCACAATATTATTAATTACATCACATAAAAATTACAATATACTTTACAATTCAAAAATAAGTTATGAATAAGAATATCAATAAAACAACTGAATCAATACACTACAAATACTCACTAGAGTACTTATTTTTCCTCTCTCTCACACTAGAGGGAGAGTGAGAGAGAGTAAAAACGAGAAAGTTTGGGACAGAGCGAGATAAAAAAGTAAGGTGAAGGTAACGAGGTATATCTCGGTTTTGACTTTGAGAGTACTTCCAAAAGCCTGTTGAGAGGAAGCGAAAAGCATTGTATAGTAGTAGACTTAATGAAATTATAAACTTCAAAGCCATGTAAATGTGAGATGGTTAAACTCTTCAACCGTATGATAGGCCTAGGCCAAGCCAACAACCATCTCTGAATATTTTATAGCTAAGCAGAAACAAAGTGCAGGTGGGGGAGAGAGATTATTATAAATTGAGAGAGAGAAGGTGAGAGAGAGAGAGAGTGATTAGGTTACGATACTCACATTCAGGCAAGACCTTGATACAATAGTAAGTATGCGAACCTACTAATTATAAATATATTATAATCACATAAATATGTTTCGGTTATGTAGATATCACCTTAAAAACTTCTAAATAATATTTTATTATGTTTCCATCATATTTCTCATCATATTATTGTAAAAACTTTCAGTCTGCAGGTTGATGTGTGTCATCAAGGTATTTTACCTTCACTAGTAATATTATCACTTTCCTTGCCCTATTACCATAGGCAAGGAAAGTATTGCTTTCCGAAAAAAATTAAGGTACCCCAATTTCTAAATTTCTATACGTTATACGTTTCAAGGTCCCCTGAGTCCAAAAAAGTGGTTTTTGGGTATTGGTCTTTATGTGTGAGTGTGAGTGTGTGTGTGTGTGTGTGTGTGTGTGTGGTGTGTGGTGTGTGTGTGTTGTGTGTGTGTGTGTGTGTGTGGTGTGTGGTGTGTGTGTGTTGTGTGTGTGTGGTGTGTGTGTGGTGTGTGTGTGTGTGTGTTGTGTGTGTGTGTGGTGTGTGTGTGTGTGTGTATGAGTGTATGTGCGTCTGTGTACACGGTATCTCATCTCCCAATTAACGGAATGACTTGAGAATTTGGAACGTAAGGTCCTTACAATATAAGGATCCGACACGAACAATTTCGATCAAATGCGATTCAAGATGGCGGCTGAAATGGCGAAAATGTTGTCAAAAACAGTGTTTTTCGCGATTTTCTCGAAAACGGCTCCAACGATTTCGATCGAAGTTATACCTAAAATAGACATCAATAAGCTCTATCAACTGCCACAAGTCCCATATCTGTAAAAATATCAGGAGATCCGCCCCATCTATGCAAAGTTTGATATTAGATTCCCAATTATCAGGCTTCAGAAACAATTTAAACAAAGAATTTCTAATGGAAAAGAATGAGCATAAAAATCTCTACAATCAATGTACAGTAACATTTTCACCTAAGATTGGAAATGAGCTCGAGGTTCGAGAAAATAAGAATATTCAATTTGCAAAGTGTTGATTCTATAATCTATTAAATCATTCACTATGAACAGATAGCAGACTTCACATGTGTCTGCAGCGTCACCAGCTGGCTTAGATCTTTGAACAATAGATACTATTTCGATACTATTCTAGATACTATTTTAGATACTATCTAAATCCTTCAGATGCGCGTGACCATTAGCGTCAGTTGATCATTTTCATAACGGCAAGGAAAGTTGTGTGAGTGCGCCACACCAGATTTTTTAAACCTTAGAACGTAAGTTGAATTTTTCTAAACTCATGAATGAAGGATTCTGAATCTGAATCTCTCTCTTTCTCTGTCTATACCTTTGAACTTTCACTTTTTGTGCAGCCCTTATTCCCATCCCCTGGACTTTGAACTCACACCCCGGCCCTCATGCTCTCACAAACCCAGCTCTCATCCAGATTTAGATTGCAGATGATGAATTAAAGAAATGTTTATGCACCCATTGGCACTACACAGCTATTGCGTACGTTTCCACTCACGGGAGAGAGGGTGATGGTGAGAAGGGAAGAGGTAGATGAATAGATAAATCGGTAGAGAGAGAGAGAGAGTGAAAGAGAGGGAGAGAGAGTGATAGAGTGAGAAAGATAGAGTGAAAGATTGTGAGAGAGAGATTAAAAAATGGTGGCAGAGAGAGATAGAATGAGAGATTGAGAGAGTTAGAAGGAGAGAGACAGAGATGAAGAAATGAAGAATTGAATTAAACTGGATAATTGCCTATATTAAGGGCGAAGTTAGGACTCTAGGTCCTCTCTGCCACACAACCCTAAGAGACGGAGAGAAATAGAGTGAGAGAGAGATGAGGGAATGGAGGGATTGATTGATTGAGTACTTTATTTATGTAGATTACAATATATACTGGCTTATACACTTATATACAATAGCTTACAATACAGCAAAATTATAGATTAATTTACATAATATAGACTGAGAAAATAATTATTGAACTGTATATAATATGGAAAAAAAACAATTTGTGATAACTATAGATAAAATAAATAATATTGTTATGCATCTACATAAATTGGCGGAGCTTTGGAAATATCAATGTCCATTCTTTGGAAAGAATATTCGAAGTATTCTTCCCACTAACTCTCTACCAAAACGTTAATTTCATTAATTCAACTGATTTATTTAAAAATGAAAATATTGTAAAAGTTTCAATTAGTATGAAGATTTAAGAGAAAAAAAAAGAGAATTAATAAAGTAAAACTATTATAGAAGTAAGTAAGATCAAATCATTAATTATTAGAATGGAGTAGGCTGAAAGTAGATCAGGGTAATCAACTTTCAGTATTTTACAGCAGTATGCAGTGGATACTTAGAATAATATGAGTTCATATTATATATATATATATATATATATATACGGAGAGAGAGAAATGGAGATAAAGATAGAAGGAGAGAGGGGCAGAGTGATGGAGAATAACAGAATGAGAAAGTGATAGAGAGAATGAGAGAGCGTGAGAGAGTTAAAGAAAAAATAGAAGAATGAGAAGGTGGAATAGATAGGGATAGAGAATGAGAGAAAATAGAAGTGAAGTGTGACATAAAGAGATTAGATTAGATTTCTTTATCTATGTATGTTACAATATTTACTGGCTTATACACTAATTTACATTAAATGAGGGTGATGCTCATAATTCAACGAATTTTACAAAGTATAAAAAATTAATCAATGAAAATAGAGATTGAATGCAATTAGAATAATGATAATATGAAATTGTAATGTAACTTCATAAATCGGCGGTGTTTCAACAAATAATTGTCGATTCTCTAAGAAGGATATAAAATAATATCCTCCTCATCAACACACGACCGGGTTGTGATGGAATAGAGCTGTTGGGAATATTATAACATGTGAATATGTGATTTGAATCTAGAATTATGGGATGAATGAATAAAATGAATGATATAAGAAGAGTAATAGTGAGTACAATATTGCAATAATGATCCGAAATAGATAAATGAAACAAATGTTATGGGGTGGGATTTAATTAAGAGTTTAGAAATTAATTGAGTAATATTGACGATATACAATACTGAAGAACAGGAAATGTTGAGATGAGATGAATAATATATATAACTAGCCGTCAGGCTCGCTTCGCTCGCCATATCCGTCTAGCCAGGGGGCTCCGTCCCCTGGACCCCCGACTGGATCGTCCAGAATTGAGATCAGCGGGCTCGCTTCGCTCGCCTGCATGTAGACCTCAGCGGAACCTATGTACCGAATTCTGGACCCCCGACTGGATTGTCCAAAAATGAGATCAGCGGGCTCGCTTCGCTCGCCTGCATGTACACCTCAGCGGAACCTCTGTACCGAATTTGAACGTATTATGTCAATTTGATCTCGAAATACACCTGTTACTATATCGGCGTATCTTTGGCGGGCGAAATTCTTCCACCTCAGCTAAACCTGTGTACTGAATTTTTTTCCATCAATTATTGAAAAAGGTGAGGAAACGCAGAAAAGCTGAGAAAACGCTAGTTTTGGCTAACTGGATAAATTGGTATTTAGGAGGTCCGGGATAAATGCATTTCAATCTTCAACCTGGTGCCAACCTAACAAAGTCAACTCAACTTAATGCCAACCTGACAAAATTTTTAATTTAGTTACCATAACAACTGTTTCGAAGAGGTACTCTATCTAGATTATAGTTCTATAGTAACATATGATATGGAAATTTCAATTATAATCAAGAGATTGGGAAAATAAGAATATACATGCTAAAAGACGAACTTTAAACCCTTAAAAACAACCCTTAGAGTTAAAATATTGCCAAAAGATTTCTTAGTGCGCCTCTAAAGGGCCAACTGAACTTACCTACCAAATTTGAACGTTTTTGGTCCGGTAGATTTTTAGTTCTGCGAGTGAGTGAGTGAGTCAGTCAGTCAGTCAGTGAGTGAGTGAGTGAGTGCCATTTCGCTTTTATATATATAAGATAGCTTAAAATAAAGCAAAATTATAGATGCATTTACAAAATATAAATTAAGAAAATAATTATTGAGCTGTACATGATATGAAAAAAACAATTTGTAATAACTATAGATAAGCGAGAGAGAGAAAAAAAACTACAGAGAGAGAGAAAAAAAAGAGAGAGTGTAAAAAGAGAGAGATAGAGAAAAGATACGTTGTACTTTTCCACCTACCATTGGGATTTGGGAATGAGATCCGAATGAAAGGCGAAATAGCCAGTAAAAGCTTCAGCCGGGAATTTGTTGCCAGATGGGGGAAACAAAAAACAAAAAAGTTGTTGCAGTAAAGTTGAGTGAGTGTATTGAAGAATTCAGTTTAATATGTGGGTCGGCCATACACGCAGACGTGGCCAGATGAAAAATTAAGCCTGATGGATGTGCTCCTACGTCACAGGTGTTCCACGATATTTCAAAATGAATCCGAATCCAAAATGAATCTGACTTGGTGAACAACGGAAATTACTGGCTCTGGGATAACACTGATAATGTATCCAATGATAATGTTTTAATGGATAAATGATAATTGATAACTGAAAAAAATTATTGATAACTGATGAATGATGGAAATCCTTGAAAGACAGAATCATAATTGAATAAAAACACAAATCTGTTGTCAAATTCTACACTGTTTTATTCGGTACACGACCAAGGTTTCGTGACCACATCGGTCACATTCTCAAGTTGAATAAAGCTTAAAGGTTAAGGTGAACATTGAATATTAAAATTGGTACATGTTAGCCAACATAACTAACTGAAACATAAGTAAAGAGAAATAGTAATGTATTCACTAAATGTATTAAGTTAGTTATGTTGGCTAACATGTACCAATTTTAATGTTCAATGTTTACCTTAACCTTTTAGCTTTAGTCAACTTGAAAATGTGACCGGTGTGGTCACGAAACCATGGTCGTGTACCGAATAAAACTGTGTAGAATTTGACAACATATTTGTGTTTTTATTCAATTAAGAAACACTATTGTTTACACCCACCGTATTTTGCATTTTATCACTGAAACTACTTCATGAGGAAAGATTTCAATAAGATTTCGCTGGCTTAGAATTTGAGAAAAACATGCAAATTACTTACTTTAAAGCTCAGATTCCGATAAGATTTGCAAACTTAGCATTTGGAAATAGAATCAAGTTTAAGATTCATTGATGTTAGGTTCCCACAGTCAGTTGTGAGAACACTTGAACCGCCCCTCACGAAACCTTGGTCGTGTACTAAATAAAACAACAGAGTGTAGAATTTGACAACATATTTGTGTTTTTATTCAATTATGGAACGGTTCTACAATATTCACAATGACTCAGTCGAAGATAAAATCATGATGTATGAAAATAAAATTGAATCAAGTTGGAATCAATGAAAGCATATTACTGAGCATACGAAGAACAGGTATTTGAGATTGCTCTGCAAGGGTACAATTGATAACTCAACAACCTGGAAGCTTGACCTACTGAAATCTTGAAGAATTTAAAATAGGGGTATAAACATTCTCGGTAAATTGAGAATCTAATTGCAAGATTTTAAGTTAATCAGTCCAGTAGTTCAGATGTGATGATGCGTCATTCGTGAATTTCCTAACCCGTACGTGTGTGTATAAGCCAGTTCTTTCCTTTATTAAACTATAGACCAGCAGGTAACCCATGTTCCTCAAGGGGCCAATTTAAAACTTGACCTACTGAAATCCTGAAGAATTCTAAATAGGCTAATAACCATCCTTTGTAAATAAGTTAAGGCTGTGCAAAGGCTTAAAATGAACTTTCTACTCCTGATATTTTCCCAAGTTTTCCGATTTGTATATCATCAAGCTATCAAAATGGAAAAGTTTTCTCAGGAAAACATTTTTTTCCCGATCATTACTTTTTGAGATATGAGCGCCTGAAGTTTGAAGAATATTTCAAATTTGGTACGATATAAATCCATGAGATTTAGAGGATGGATTCTTCATGGTATTGTTGATCTAGTAAAACAAAAATTTTATGCTAAAATGAATTTTTGGAAAAGTTATTCAATTTACAAAAAATAACTCAACCAGAAGTTATTTTTAGTAAATTGAATAACTATCTTAAAAATAGATATTTTCAGGAAATTTTTGTTTTACTAGATCAACAATACCATGAAGAATCTATCCTTTGAATCTCATGAATTTATCTCTTACCGAATTTGAAATGTTCTGTCCCAAAGAGTTAAACTTTAGCGCTCATATCTCAAAAAGTAATGATCGGAAAAAAATGTTCTTCTAAAAAACTTTTTCATTTTGATAGCTTCATGATATCATAGAGAAACAATAGCGTAAGTAGATATCCCATGGTATAGGGCGTTTATGTCGCAACTTTTACTGTTATCTCAAGCCTATAGTCCACGTAGTTCTTTCCCGTGAAGCCTTATGACGCTGGTAGTCTCTCATATTGTGATCAGAAAAAAATGCTTTCCCTAGAAAACATTTTCATTTTGATGATATACAAATCAAAAAACATTGGAAAATATCACGAGTAAAAAGTTTATTTTTAGCCTTTGCACAGCCTTAAGAATCTTTATCGAATCTATTTACTTATTTAACAACAATGACAAAACAACTTAATCATAAAATGATTGGAAACGAAAAAAAAGACTCATAGCCCTTAATATTCCATTCCGGAATTTTGATTGTATATTAGTTCAAAAGAGGTTATGATTCTTCAGTAGTTTTGAACACATATTTTGATCCCAAAATAATCACATAAGATTTTGATTTTAGAATTCTAATGTAGGAAATTAACTAAAAAATCCACTGTATATGGTATCAAGTCAAAAATTTGGAAATTATTGAATAAATATTGAAATTTTTGAGCCATAATAAAAACACCAACTCACTTCAATGCAAAATTTCAAGTAAATCAGTCCAGTAGTTCAGACGTGATGATGCGTCATTCGTGAATTTCGTTTCCCGTACGTGTATAAGCGAATTCTTTCCTTTATTATAATAGATTGCTCTACGAATTACAATGTTTTAGTCACAATAGTTGCATGAATAAATAATCAACAATGAGACGAGTTGAGTACGTAGTCAGACGAATAAGTAGGTTTCTTTGAGTACATATACTGATATTAATATTTCACCTATATTCTTCAATTCAACAATTCGATGAATCGAAATCGATGATATGATATCTCATATAATCAACTGCACAACTTCACCCCTCCTCTCATATCCAACACCACTCACCCTCTCCACCTTACAACAAATTTTCACTCACAAGAAAAATCTCTCTCCTCATCTTTGAGAGGTGTCCCCGAATTTGAAATTCATCACAATTCCACGCAGAAACCAGGCAAAGAGAGATGAATAAAATATAAGCCGCCTTCGCTTGTCATCCGTGCTTAGCCTTTCTTGCAAAAAAATCTCAGCCTAGTAAAAAGGCTGATAATATCACCGGGCTTATTTCCAGCGCTACTACTACTTATTAATTTCACAACCCTTCCACAGGCTGAGCATGATTCCAGACACTCACTCTAATCTATAGTGAGGTCCACGTTATAATGGCAGTGTTTGATTAGCAATGGTATTGCTGTCCTTGTCTATCAATATCGGGGCACCGAGCTTCGCTCTTTATTCATTTATTGATAAACAGAACACAATATTCTTCAAAATGATTGGGCACAGCCCAAAACTCTCTCTTCTCCAAATTTTGATTTAAACACTATAGATATTTCAAAAAGTAGGTTTTGTTCCATAAACTTGAATTCCGGTTCAATTTTCAGTCCAAACATTTAAAAATAGAAAAGTTCCAATTTAAATTGTTTACAAACCAAACTAAATAAAAAAAACACTCACCAATCACTTAAAACTGTGAAATAATTATTTTTGAAAATTATGATACTCTAATTTAGAATGATATACCATATCATGTCAACAAATCAAGTCGATTAAAATTTCTAGATAAATTTTCTCGAGAGGATAGCTGAATGATTTCAAATAAAGAATTTTTCATTATCATTTTCAAATAGTTAAACAGCTGAACATAATTCTGTCTCTCTTCCACACTGCACTCGCATCTTCTCTTATCGACAGACATCGAAATTATCATCTGTTTCTCCTAGGATGAATAATTATTATCCTTTTCATGTCCTTCAGCGAGTTTTCCCAGGGATGAGACCAGGTGCAATCAAATTTTTATATCATAAACCCACTACAAATTTCGTGAAAATCGCTGGAGCCGTTCTCAAGATCAGTTGGAAATAAATAACCAATTATAAAAATAACCAGATAAGTATAAATATATATATATATATATATATATATATATATATATATATATATAATATATATATATATATTATACATAAATTGCTCGCTCAATATAATAGGATTCAACAAAGTGGATAGCGCTATCTCTTTCTTGCTTTGCTCTGTTGCCAGATCGTCTTTCAACAATGTAGAATTTATAATTAATCAACAAAATATCTCATTTTGATTGTGAAAATTCGTTATGAAATTATTGAAAGATAGAATCTCTTGCTTAATAGAATATAATTGATTATTTTTAGCAAGAATGAACCATTAATATTACATCAATAGACCTGTATCAGCTACCGTTTATAGAAGGCATTGACAAGACAGAGGATCGGCCACGTTGTTCTCCTATCTTTCTCCACTGCCATCATAATGTGGACCTCACTATAGTGTCAGTATTGGTTGAATGGGCAGTAAAGGTGTTATTCATAAGAATTTCTGCCAGTTTGAAGTGAGGCCACATGTTCTCTCTCTGTAATGTTTCTCATGATTATTTCTTTTTCTGTGGCGCAAATTGTTTGAGGATCCAATTTCTGAGAATGTGTCTTCTATAGAAACAAGATCAATGTTTTCTTTATTCATCAATTGATTGAGTTATTCTTCGAATATTATCAACAATTTTTCCTTGCAAGTTTTTATGAAGATGACTGGAGAGTTTTGTATGTTTCATCATGTAAGACTATTTTTCACGAACAGTATTAGACTTGAAAATAGCATGGATAAACCATAGTATTTATTTATTATCTATTGTTTTACAAAGGCGACTTTCTAGAGTATTTTAAGCCTAGGTGATGATGATGGGATGAATGATAATACAATGAAGGTAGAGTTATAAATGAATAAAAATTATAAGTTATGCTATCCACTTGAATTGATTTGAGTCCAATTTTTTTTGGATGAATATTAGCATAGAATGAATTTGAAACAATCTTACAATAATAGTTAATTGTCTTCAAAAACGGTACTTAATGACAGCTATATCCTACGAGTATATTAATGAAGGGAAGTAACAGTTGACTGAGGCTTGATTTGCTCGTTATAACTATAGTAAGGTACACGTTATAATGGCAGTGGAGAAAGATAGGAGAACAGCGGTGCCGTTTCTCTGCCTTATCACTGCCTTTTATAGAGAGAGAGGATGGATGATAACGGTATACCTGATAAGGATTAGCTGTTCATTCTTGTTCAAAATAGTCAATCATATTTCAAAAGTCAAAAAATATATTCTCAATGATTTAATTATGAATTTTAATAATTGTGATAAAATATTTTGTGAATTGAATATTCAAATTCAAATTCATTTATTGCATGAAATAAATATACAATTGGAATGCATCGCACTTAGTACAATTTCAAAAGAATCAACATGTACAGTTATAAGTTGTAGTCAATCACACTTGAACAAAATAAGTATTGTGCATTGTAAACATAATAATCATTTTATACTAAACTGTGAACAGAGAAAACACATGCATCTCATCCACGAAGGCTTAAGCCCTCCACATTGTTAAAAAGTAATCTGACAACGTTTCAGAAGTAGAAAAGAATAGCGCTATCTGCTTTGTCGAAATATAGACAAGGATAGCAACACCAATGTCAATCAAATACTGCCATTATAACGCGTACCACACTATAGACATAGTTTGCAAAAAACCTGAGATGGTTGTCGGTGATCACTCACTCAGCTATTTAGGATGACGTCACTCAACTAACAGCGTCTGAGTATACTTTACAGACGCCAAGGGCTGAGGCGAGTCCGAGGCAAGGCTGAGACGAGACTGAGGCAAGTCTAGGGCTTAACACGTTCTTCGCTATAAAAACATATCCGTAGGGCCCTTCGATTTGGGACCTTGCACAAGTGAGCCCTTCAACCTTAAGGGCCGACGTGACTAGAAACACCGCCGATATATATTTCGCAAAAATATTCCGTTGCCGCGGATAAATATATATGTACATAATTATATATTATGTGCGAGACAGGTAGTGAATTTCAGCGCACTCCTGGCGAATAAAATGTATGCTTCTCATTTAACACATGCTGACACTTTGGAGTGAATCTGCCCCGGATCACGTTGTGGCCTCTTAGAGGAGTCAAGGCAATGTTAGAAAGTCTGTGAAATGTGTTATGAATTGTAATAGAGCAGATTTTTATGGTATAGTACCTTGATGAAAAATGAAAAAGGTAGCATAAGAAGATATCCCATGAGGTCGTTAATGTTCTACATCTCAAGATTTTTTAACTCGATATCGACTACCGTCTATTATCACTGTTTTGGCAATAGTACCTTGGATAGAAGGTACTCAGCAAAAGAAGATAACCCATAATATAGGTTGTTTATATTCCAAATTTCACGCAGATTTTGGTTGAATCGAGCCGATTAATGTCGACTACTGTCCGTTATTACTGTTTTGGCAATAGTACCTTGGATAAAATATAGCATAAGAAGATATCCCATGGTATAGGTCTTTTATGTTCCAAATTTGAAACAAATTCTTCCGTTAACTCAAGCATAGAGATGTCGATTACTGTCTATTATCACTGTTTTGGCAACAGTACCTAGAAGAAAAGATGGCATAAGAAGATGATCAACTTTCCTCTGCCTTCAAAGGAAAATCTTATCATTCTCCTCTCAGAAGAAAGTGATTTTTATTGTCAGGGGAGAGATATCAATCTGAGATGTCACGGAATTTCAATCTGCTAGAGAATTAAACGAATTTCGATCTTCGCGAAGGGATTCAGTTTCTATCTCAATTTAACCTCCTCTGGAATCCATTAGCTTATGGCTCTGAATCATTATTTCTCCCCTCCCCTCACTCTCACTCTCTCTCAGAAAGCGGAAAAAATTTCACTTTTTTCTGAGCGTCCATTAACTTTTTTCCTGGTAGTATTGTAATTAGGAATCGAGCTTTTATATCACAGTGCGTTATAAATGACATTTCATGCTGCATAAATTTTATCTTTGAGAGATTGGATAAATTCATGAGCTGAACTTCATGAGCCATATTGAGAGATTAGATGATTTCCAATGTACCTAGAATACATGTATTTAGGAACATTGATGATTTCCATTGTATCATCATCATCAGCCTCATATTCATCATGCGAATGAATAATGCACAGATAATAAATAAACATCAAATAGATATACAAATTTACATTTAATAAATGAATTTGGTAGAGAAGATGTTTCAATGGAAGTTGATAGACGCTTATCAGAATAATAATTACTAATTTCAAATAGGTAATCAATACTCTGGGAAACCTAAATCCTATTATATTAAGCGAGCAATTTCTGTACATCTTTTTATATTTTTATATTTTCATATCTGGTTATCTGGTTATTTATGTTCAATGGATCTCGAAAACGGCTCTAACGATTTTTACGAAATTTGGAACATAGTAGGTTTATGATATAAAAATTCGATTGCACTAGGTCTCATCCCCAGGAAAACTCGCTGGAGGACATGAAAAGGATAACAATCATTCATCCTTGAAAAAACAGATGATAATTTCGTCGTCTGTCGAAACAGAAGATGCGTGTGTGGGAGAGAGACAGAATTATTTCCAGCTGTGTAATCAATCAGCGAGAAATATTATCTAGAAATTCTAATCGACTTTATCAAAATAATCTGATTTGTTGATATGACATGATAATCATTCTAAACTGGAGTATATCATAATTTTTGAAGTTAAACATCATTTGACAATCTCAAGTGATTAGTGAGTGTTATTTTGTTATTCAATTTAGTTTGTAAATAATCTAAATTAGAACTCTTCTGTTTTCAAATGTTTGGACTGAAAATTGAACCTGAATTCAAGTGTATGGAACATGACCTACTTCCTGGAATATTTATAGTGTATAAATCAAAATTCGGGGAAGGAACAGTATTGGGCTGTGCCTGTTAGTCCTTCCCCAATCATTTTAAGGAATTGTGTTCTGTTTATCAATAGTTTATAAATAAATAACGAGCGAAGCTCGGTGCCCCGATATTAATTGAGATACCAGTAGACCCCACTTCAATCTCATAATGCTTGACATAATTTGTTCGATATTATCACTGGAAAGAAAAGTCGATTCATGAGGGGATGAAAAGTTTTTGATACTTAGTTGACAAGACCTTCAGAGATGACACGAGTTTCCACCTCATTTACTTACTGACATTCATTTATTAATTCCATCTTTTCCTCCACGTGTAATAACTTCATGTCTGACATCGAAAAAGGATTCAATTATTAATTTTATTCCAGGATAAATGAATTCCAGGTAGCATAGACTGAAATTCGCTTCATTTGAGTCCTAAGTTCGATTTTCATACAACAGTGACAGTGTACAGTTATAAGTGTATGGCCCAGTTGCACAAAAGCCGGTTAAATTTTAACCGTGATTAATTTACGAGTAATGTAAGAAGCTGACTACGCTAAAATAGAATAAAAAATTCTACTCTTTAAAATAAATGTTTCTTTAATAAAACTTAAATCATCAAGGAAGGCCTTTTATAAGATGGCTTCTGACTTCGGTGATTGGCTCTCGTGGAATTATTCACAGTTAGAGTTTAACCGGCTTTTGTGCAACCGGCACTCAGTGATAATGTATTCTAATAATAAAGGAAAGAACTGGCTTATACAAGTACGGGATAGGAATATTATGATTGACGCATCATCACGTCTGAACTACTGGACTGATTAACTTTATATTTTGCTTATAGATTCTTAATTAACCGAGGATGGTTATAGTCCTATTTTCAATTCTTCATGGTTTCATTACGTCAAGTTTTCAGTTTGTCAAGTTTTAAGATAGACTCTTGCGGAGCACGGGTTAACTATTAAAAAAGACGAAGACGTCATATCTTCAAAAAAATACGAAGGAGTGATTATAGTTACAAACGGATGCTAGGAATGGAACTACTGTTTGAAAATAATACAAGGAGAATCCTTAGTTTTCTCTCCCGGTCAGTTCTCCCTTGTAAATAGTATATTCCGCACCTAGAGCAGAAAATGAGATTTTTCCAGCTCGAAATCTGTTTTCAAGTCCGAGGCCGTAGGCCGAGGACTAGAAAAGATTGAGAGCTGGAAAAACATTTTTGCCCGTGGTGCGAACGATATTTTTCGCCACACTACAGGTATTGCTGACAAAATAAATAAAGAATACAAAATAAAGAATACTCGTTAAGCTATCGTACCTATCTCTTGATTTTAGTGGTAGAAGATTTGCAGTCAGGATTTCAGATTCTTTTAAAATTTCACTTTGAATACCACAGTCATCTTCAAGCATTTTTGAAAATTCGGAATGCACTAATCAACAATAAATAATTGAATAAAACTGGTTGCGAAGCGAATTAGTTTGATTCGAAAACTGGAACTGAAATCATGGCGACTTCAGCTGATGATGAAAGTGGACACTTGCCCGATCTAGCGGATGACTTATAAAACTACTTCCATGAGCGGCTGGAAAGAGACAACTTTCTGGCCTAGACCGGAAAAGAAACCCTTTTCTGACGTCGTCTGCAAACAAGGTCTTTCAGATCTACGTAGGGACTGGAAAACAGCTGCTTTCTGTGCAGTGTGGCGAAAAATAATAAATGGATGAATAAGTATATAATATAATCAATGTAAATCTTCTTCTTCTTCATTCAAACAAGGATCAGGATTTAACCTGTTCCGACTCATATCTAGCCAATTATTCAAATAAACATTGGAAAAATCATATTATTACAACCGCTTGCGTGGTCTGCCTACATCTCTTTTGCCTACTGGCTGATAATTTATCATAGACTTCAAAGGGCCGGTTTCCGAGCTCAGGATCTATAAGTTCTGGACTTACAGAGTCCAGGACTAGAATAAGCTATCTGGTTTAAATCAACTTTCTGAGTCACGGGTTTATGTTCTAAACTCCTGGGTCTATTGAGTTCTCGACTTATTTGAGTCCAGGACTTCATGAGGAAAATTCTCAATATTTTGCTGTTGTATTGTTGGCATTAGGCCTATAGCAAAACAGCTGATTGCAGCGGGATAATTCAAATGCTCTCCAAACTGTTTTGTGACAACTATTTTGTGAAAATATGTTTTGATCTCTTTGTATTGTGTGGATCTATAAATTGAAAGCAAACCTAACCTTTTGAAATATGAATACAAAAATAAGCATTTCATTTCACGTTATGCTATTATTTATCATTGATTTTGGAATAAAAATTTTAGTATGTTTTGAAAAAAAACTGGAATAATAATTTATTATTGTTATATTGAATATGCCATTGATTAATAATATTCACATTGGGAGATGTGATGATGGCCATTCCAAGGCAATCCTTGTATTATTTTCCTTGAACATTTCTAGGTTATGTCATACCGTACAGTCGTAAAATAAGGTTAGTTTTCTAAGCATAATATTATAAAGAACTTTATACCAAAATAAACTTGCAAACTTTAAATTATGAATTTAGATGGACAAATTCAAATAATTTAGGTATTCCATGACATTTATTTGTCTACTCCAAAACAATAACTGAATTGTGTTTGCTCAGTTAAGTCTAGAACTTAAATTTAAACCCTACCCCAGTCGAGGGTTTAAAATCACGCTGTTTTAAGTTCTAGACTTAACGATTTTTGATAAATCCTTGACTCGGAAAGAGGCGAGAATCTAATTCAAGTCCTGGACTTATAGGCCCTTTACTCAGAAAGCGAAATTATAAACTCCAGGGGCTAACGTGATCTCTAAACTCCAGGGTCTTTTTGAGTCCTCGACTACGTTAACGCTCTGACTCGGAAAGCCAATTCTCTGACTCCAGAGCTTAAAGCCTAGAACTTAGCTGAACCCCGAGCTCTGAAACCGGCCCTAAATGGAATTCTTTTAGCTAAAATTCTTTGAACATGCTCCCTCCATTGATGCCGATTAATGTAAATTGAAAACTTAACTCAATTTCGAACGGATATCACTAGTGTTTTTCACTCACTCCCCACAACGTTTCGCCCACATTTCCCCGTGTGATCCCCAACGCACGAAATGTAGAGAAACATGAGACTGTGTGCGACAGTTGAAAATCTGGTGTGGCGCACTCACACAACTTTCCTTGCCGTTATGAAAATTGATCACTGCCGCTAGTGTTCCCGCGCATCTCAAGTCTACCATTCAAATATTTGAGCCAGCTGATGACAGGGCAATAACGCTGGAGACACACATAAGGTCTGCTATCTCTTCATATTGAATGATTTAATACAATCAACAATAATCTGCGATTGAATAATCACATTTTCTTGAATTTAAAGCTTATTTTCAATTTTAGGTGAAAATATTACTGAACATTAATTGTAGAGATTTTCATGCTCAATCTACTCCACTTGATTTTTTTCGTTTCAATTGTATCTGACGCCTGATAATTGGGAATCTATCTGCAGTGATGGGGCGAAGCTCCTGAAATTTTTACAGATATGGGACTTGTGGCAGTTGATAGAGCTTATTGATGACTATTAATTTGATTTATTTATACTAGTCATCTATTAAATGACTAGTATGAATTTGATCAAAATCGTTGGAGCCGTTTCCGAGAAAATCACGAAAAACCCTGTTTTTGACATGTTCGCCATTTTAGCCGCCATCTTGAATTTCATTTGATCGAAATTGTTCGTATCGGATCCTTATAGTGAAAGGACCTTAAGTTCCAAATTTCAAGTCATTCCGTTAATTGGGAGATGAGATATCGTGTACACAGACGCACATACACTCATACACACACACACACACACACACACACACACCACACACACACACACACACACACACACACCACACACACACACACCACACACCACACACACACACACACACACACACACACACACACACAACACACACACACACACACACACACACACACACACACACACACACACACACACACACACACACACACACACACACACACACACACACACACACACACACACACCACACACACACACACACCACACACACACACACACACACACACACACACACACACACACCACACACACACACACACAACACACACACACACACACACCACACACACACACACACACACACACACACAACACACACACACACACACACACACACACACATACAGACCGATACCCAAAAACCAGTGTTTTGGACTCAGGGGACTTTGAAACGTATAGGAATATGGAAATTGGGGTACCATAATTTTTTTCGGAAAGCAATACTTTCCTTACCTATGGTAATACACATAAGCAGATAGCAAGATGATCACAGGTCGAGCAAGAGCAGAACACGAACAGAGCGCAAACTTAGCAAGTTCCAATAGTGATATCCACGTTATAATGACAGTGGATTAAGATGGCCGATTCTCTGCCTTGATTAATTATCTTTCTAGATTGTCAAAAACAGATTTGGCATCGTCGCGGAGAAAGAAAAGGATAGTACTACCTGCTTTGTCGAATGATAGACAAGGATAGCAACACCAAAGTTGATCAAATACTGTCATTATAACGTGGACCTCACTATAGGCGAACTAACCAATACCTGCACATGCGCGGTTAACGTTTTTGTTGGATCAGTAACGATCTTTGTGTCAGCATTTAAAATCATCAAAATTAAATAATATAAAATTATAAAACATTTTCAATAATAGGTACCATCATATAAGAATTTAGAAGAAAGAAGCTGAACTCTGAACCAAGCCCTTCACCTTTCAAAACATTGACAGACATAGGCCTAGTTGCACAAAAGCTGATTGAATTCCAACCGTGATCAAATCCACGAGAACCAATCAGAAAAGGCGTTATTGAAAAGACGGATTCTCTGATTGGTTCTTGAGGAATTAATCTCGGTTAAAGTTCAACCGGCTCTTGTGCGACTGACTCAGAACCTTTTCTGCAATAGAACATCAACATAAATGCAATAAACATTATATATTTATCATAAATCTGTATATATAAAAGCGAAATGGTACTCACTCACTGACTGACTGACTCACTCACTCACTCACTCGCATAACTAAAAATCTACCGGACCAAAAACGTTCAAATTTGGTAGGTATGTTCAGTTGGCCCTTTAGAGGCGCACTAAGAAATCTTTTGGCAATATTTCAACTCTAAGGGTTGTTTTTAAGGGTTTAAAGTTCGTCTTTTAGCATGTATATTCTTCTTCTCCCAATTTCTCAATTATAATTGAAATTTTCATATCATATATTACTATGGAACTATAATCTAGATAGAGTACCTCTTCGAAACAGTTGTTAACTGGCAACTAAATTAATAGTTTTGTCAGGTTGGCATTAAGTTGAGTTGACTTTGTTAGGTTGGCACCAAGTTGAAGATTTGAATGCATTTATCGCGGAAAAATTGATTGGTAGAAAGGACTTTCTAGTCCTAACTCTGCCTAATAAGAGTATTTTCATTTCATTTTCATTTCATTTCATTTCATTCTTAACTGACCGAGGATGATTATAGTCCTATTCTCAATTCTTCAAGATTTCATTACGTCAAGTTTTCAGTTTGTCAAGTTTCAAAATAGACCCTTGCGGAGCATGGGTTACCTACTACAGTGAGGTCCACGTTATAATGGCATTGTTTGATTAGCGATGGTATTGCTATCCTTGTCTATCATTCAACAAAGCGAATAGCGCTATCTCTCTCTCGCTTTGCTCTGTTGCCGGATCGTCGTTTAACAATGGAAATTAAATAATTAATTAACAAAATATTCCTTCATAACATCAGTAATTGATTATTAAATCGTCAAAATTGAATCATATAAAATTATAAAAACATTTTCAATAATAGGTACCAGTATATTAGAATTTAGAAGAAAGAAGCCGAACTCCCAACGAGGCATTTTACCTTTCAAAATATTCACAGACATAACCTCTTTTGCAATATAACAGTAACATAAATGCAAGGAATATAATATTTATTATCAATTATCAATTTATTATATAAGCATAATGTATTATCACGCTAATCAGCTATCCTGATCGAAATATTCTATTTAGTTTTGTCAACCAATCAGCTGGATTGACGTTCCACATTTATGAGCTTAAATTTTAGTGATTGAAGTCAATAATAAGGCAAAGACAAGAGCGCGATCACCTTGCGAACATATTGCGAACCTCTTGCGTAACGCCTCGTGTAACGTTCATGATCGCAGTATGTTGGGAGCGTGTTCGAGGAGCGTATATCTGTACGTACCTTTAAAAAACATGTGCTTGACAGATAACGTAAGATACATAAGACTAAAAGCAGTACATGACACAGAAAACCTAACAAACATCAGAACTAAAACCAGGAAGCTCACCTGAGTCAGCCAGCGACAAATCCTGCGATTTCACTGCGTGTAGCAGGCAGATAACAGCAACCGATAGAAGCAGCATGGTTGTCAGTTGACTCCAGTTGAAACTGGAGTCAGTTGCTGCTGAAGTCAGTTGATATTGGAGTCAGTTTCAGCTGTCAGCTCACTCACACTCGGCCGCTCAGCTCCGTCAAATCACCGCGCAAACACAGAACACTCAACCGGAAAATTGCCACTTCATACCGTCTAAAGCCGGGCGATCTCGCGAACATCGGTTTTCCGTCAGTTTTTTCCGCGGAAAATTCTCTAGCCACCCGTTCCGAGTCTCACTGTGTGATCATTGCTGATCCTCTTCTGTCGATGAGATTGAGTTTTGATCAATCTGTCAATCAATCAATCGCCTGCAACAAAAGAGAAGTGGGTTAGAAGAGTGTTTTCTAGTGGTTGACTGATATTATATTATAGTGAATCAATGGTTGAGATGTGATAATGGTTAGAAACACAGCCACCCCTGGATCAAAGGAGTTTGAAATGTAGAAGAACTACAAGACTTCATTAAATGAAAGACACTTAGTGCCGGTTGCACAACAGCCGGTTAAATTTTAACCGTGATTAATTCCACGAGAACCAATCAGAGAAGCCGTCTTTTCGGAAACGCCTTCTCTGATTGGTTCTCGTGAAATTAATCACGGTTAAAATTTAACCGGCTGTTGTGCAACCGGGCCTTATGTTGTCAAATTCTATACAGTTTTATTTGGTAGGCTACATTTTCAAGTTTTTACAAGACTTAACCTATTTTGGACTATCTCTAACGTTATCTAAATTTTGGAGAGGAATAGCACAAGGTTATCTTATTTCTCCTCTCCCTATCATTCCGATAATCTACTGATTGTATAAATGAATGAAGGATGAAGTTTGTGATAGAACACATTCCGAGTTCATTTAAAATTGTAGTTTTTAATAACTTGTGTTGCTCTCAAATTTTCGTGACATGAAAGATGGTTTTGATTTTTTACACAAATGATTATAGAGTCTAGACTCTGTTAAAATTCCAAAATCAATCATGAATATGAATAAGCAATATAATGACGGCCCGATATAATCATGACGCATTTTTAAGATGAAATGCAGTTTCATTTCCGTTGGGGTTTTTCAATTTCTTCACAAACTGGAGAGTTTTGAAGAGATGTTTAAGTAGGAGTTTTGGAGAGTCTGGTTACGAAAGATTCCAGCATCGACTCTAATTTAACGTGGAACTATAGTCAACATGAACACAAACATTTCGAGTTAGCGCTTATTTACAAAATGGTAATACAATCCGAAAATCAATTAATGGGACAGCTTTATCAGTGTATAAAATGTGAAAATCTGATGCAGATGCATCCGGAGGATTTTCAAGTGAAAAGTAACATTAAGTGAATGAGGGAAGTTGGTTGAATTGATGCTTTCTCATAACAGTTGTTTGATTCGAAACATTCCAAATACATAAGATTTGCGTCAACTATTATCACACTTAGTCACGGAGAGAAATATTACCTGAGAAATATCAATTGGCCGCGGAAATCCCATGCCACTACCTATACTAATGAAACATTGGGAATTTCGCTTACTGAAATAATATTGGTATAACGAAATGGGTGGAAAGCCAATGACGTCATCAATGACGTCAAATGTACTGAGGAAATATTAGTCCACATCGATTAAAGTACTGGTTTGGTATTGAAGAAATTTCAGTCAGATGATAAATTTTTCTCAGAACTAATAAATCCCTTACTGAAATAATATTGGTATAACGAAATGGTGGAAAGCTAATGACGTCACAATGTACTGAGGAAATATTAGTCCACATCGATTAAAGTACTGGTTTGGTATTGAAGAAATTTCAGTCAGATGATAAATTTTTCTCAGAACTAATAAATCCCTTACTGAAATAATATTGGTATAACGAAATGGTGGAAAGCTAATGACGTCACAATGTACTGAGGAAATATTAGTCTACATCGATTAAAGTTCTGGTTTGGTATTAAAGAAATTTCAGTCAAGTTATAATTTTTTTCTTAGAACTAGTTCGCGGACTGAGTTAGACTCGGTCAACTAGTAATGATCCTGCATTATGAATTAAAGAAATGCTGGACCCAAACTGTTTTTTCTCTCGTACTTATTTCTTCTACCAAAACGGAGTAGATGTTGACTGATGTTGGCTGAGTTATTAACTGAACTTTTTCAGCCTCTTGTACCAATGTTTTTTCGCTTGCTTACCGATTTCTCTACGGTTCCTGCACTGATTTTTCTTTTGTACCTTATCAATTCTTTCTATAAATTTCACAATTATAATACAATATATTATCACGAACGTTGAGCTAAGCTTATACGTTTTCGAATACAAAACACTATAGTGAGATAATGGCAGTGGAGAAAGATAGGAGAAGAACGTTACCGATCCTCTATCTTTTCAATGCCTTCTATAGACGGTAGCTGATACAGGTTTATTGATGTAATATTAACTGTTCATACTCATTTAAAATGATCAATTATATTTTTCAATAATTACATAAGTGAGAAAAAATATTTTGTTAATTAATTATTGTTTTTGATTTGATTTTGATTAGATTTTCATCCTGAAAAGAATCTTTAAAGAGTAGGCTATAGGAAATCGTCAAGGACTATTTGTCAAAAATAAAAGCATAGGCCCACATATAAACATATATTATATACATCATATTCCACAATGATACTCAATTTTTAAAAGACGATCTGGCAACAGAGCAAAGCGGGAAAGAGATAGCGCTATCCGATTTGTTGAATGATAGACAAGGATAACAATACCATTGCTAATCAAAACTGCCATTATAACATGGACCTCACTATGGTGTTTCAACAAATTTCTCCACTTTTTTTCAAAATCAGTCACCATTTTATTTCAGGAACGTATTCAAGAGCTATTCCTAGTTTCACAAGTACACAACAATTATTGTTATTGACATGAAATAGAACGAGAATAGAATAGACTGAAATGAAACGCGTTTTGTTGTAGGGCCATGTATGCTCTATACAATAACTGATGCATTGAACAATACAATGGATAGTGCACAGATATTGTTCGAAAAACTGGCAGGAAATAGTGTAGTTTCAACCAACATTGAACAGCTACAGAAAAGTTGGAGTCCACAATTGAAGAAAGAAAAATAAGGATAAGGTGGAGGAGGATGAGGAGGATGAGGAGGAGGAGGAGGAGGAGGAGGAGGAGGAGGAGGATTCATATCCCTTTATTCATGTGTTTCTAATTTCTAATCCATTCCTTTTTGATATTGACTTTACCAGATTAAATGTATGTAGACGTCAGTTTGAATATCAATGTAACTTGTTTATAAATAAAATCCCAACTAAATTCATTATTAATAGAATTACAAAATCCATATTAACTGTTTTTACAAAATCAATGAATTACAAAAATACATATTATACTAGATTGGATTAAGATGAATGTCTATTTCAAATTATCTATCACCGTCATGTAGTGTTTCAATCATGTGTTATAAATCTCAAAAATTATTTTTTCCTCGTTTCTGTCTTTCCCAATTTTTCATTTGCTTGTAATTTAGTTACTTTGTCTTTGGTTATCGTTTGTGAAGATTGAGATGTGACCTAGTTTCCTTAATTTTAATTTTTTAGTGGTTTGAACAAGCTTTTTTTCTATTGAAATGTTTTCTATACGTAGCTGTTTGAACTCACTGCCGGCGCACAAGTTGTTCTTCGCCGGTAGTGCCATTTTGTATTTGAGAATATATCATTTTATTAATTTGTTTATAATTTTTATGGCAAAAGAATGAATTTGAATTTGAAGTCGAATTTGAAAGTGATTATTAACAAGCAGTTCGTAATGGAGAAATTATGTATCACATGATCACCTTCTCATTTAAAAAAATGAATTGGATTCGAATGAGGGTGGAGGATTTTGAAGCGATTGAGTAATATTTGGAGAGTAATTTTGAATTTCAAATAGGATTCTCAATGATTCCTACTGTCAGATTATTCTTGTAAGAGAAATATTTAGATGTTTCCATAATTTTCATCAACTCTGTATAATCAAAAGTTGCGGGTTTCAAAGATTACAATACAACAGTTCTTCTGCAACCCAGGGGTTCACTAGTTGACCGAGCGAAGTGAGGTCTAAGATTCAAGTCGACGGTTTGGCATTTCTCTTAATGTCTAAATGTTCAAATGTTTATATGTTGCGCATTTACGGCGAAACGCGGTAATAGATTTTCATGAAATTTGACAGGTATGTTCCTTTTTAAATTGCGCGTCGACGTATATACAAAGTTTCTTGAAAATTTTGCATTCCAAGGATAATATAAAATGAAAAAGGATCCTCCTTCATACGCCAATATTAAAGTAGAAATCATACTATAGGATTATTCATCATAAATCAGCTGTCAAGTGATTACACAGATGTGTGGAGAAGCCAGTCTATTGCTGTATTTCCATAAGGTCTATAGTTTCAATCAGGTACTTGTGGATGAGAATACTGCGTGAGGTCTACTGTTCACAGAACTACTAGTTATCTATTCATTGAATAGAAAAATTACAATATCGGAATGGTAAGACAGGCGCCAGCCTAAAAATTTTTTCTGTTCCTAAATTTTGTCCAAATTCTGTTCCTAAAACTAGAGAAACTACACTAAGACTACACTAAACTACACTAAGACTACACTAAAACTTCACTAAAAGTACACTAAGACTACTCTACTTGAATGTGTGAACAACATTGTCATCATGCAAGCATGATGACTCAGTCGAGAGCTAACCAAACTTATCAGCTCAGAAAGCTAATAAAAAAACGGAAGGAGCAGGATAGGCAACCCGCTCATCTCACTCTCTATTTTTCTCATTATACCTATATATATACTTTGCACTCAATATACTGATATAGACGTGCAACTATATACATATGTAGTCAAAGATATTTTATTGTAAACCTATATACTTTGCACTTTATATACTGTCTGAGTAGATTTTTGCCCACACCTATTTCTATCAGAGTTCCCAGTGTCGCTCTGGGCCGGCTAAACTCAGTCGGCGACTGGGGAGGGCCGCGGCAGGGGACGGGAGTCTTGGTGGGGCGTCCGTCAACCACCCTCGCTCGGGTTGGGGGTTGAAACAGGGTTTTGAGTGCTTTGGAGGAATGTTTCCCTCTTTTAGGAAAGAGGGGCCGTGCTTTCGCACTGCCAAACAGGGTTGGTCGCGGAAAGAAGGGAACAGGAACCTTGCAGTGTTAGTCGTGAGAAAGGGCCTCGTGTCGTGACTAAGTCTTAGTCCTCGGGCACCGGGTGTCTTCCCGGGGTCCGGGTTGGTTGCGGGGCCCTGGTAAAGGCTTTCCCTGGCCTTCCCAGAGGTCCTCTTGTGATCCCGCACTAGACGAGTGCGCTGCGGCGGCCAGTACTCTAGACTTTCCTAAGTCCTACTGGCCGGGCACTAGCTGTCCTCCCGGGGTCCGGATCGGCCGCGGAGTTGCGGGAAAGGCTTTTCCTGGCCTTCCTAGACGTCCTCTTGCGATCCCGCACTGGACCAGCGCGCTGCGGCGGCCAGCACTCTGGACTTTCCTAAGTCCTACTGGCCGGGCACTAGCTGTCCTCCTGGGGTCCGGATCGTCCGCGGAGTTGCGGGAAAGGCTTTTCCTGGCCTTCCTAGACGTCCTCTTGCGATCCCGCACTGGACCAGCACGCTGCGGCGGCCAGCACTCTGGACTTTCCTAAGTCCTACTGGCCGGGCACTAGCTGTCCTCCTGGGGTCCGGATCGTCCGCGGAGTTGCGGGAAAGGCTTTTCCTGGCCTCCCTAGACGTCCTCTTGCGATCCCGCACTGGACTAGTGCGCTGCGGCGGCCAGTACTCTGGACTTTCCTAAGTCCTACTGGCCGGGCACTAGCTGTCCTCCTGGGGTCCGGATCGTCCGCGGAGTTGCGGGAAAGGCTTTTCCTGGCCTTCCTAGACGTCCTCTTGCGATCCCGCACTGGACCAGCGCGCTGCGGCGGCCAGCACTCTGGACTCTCCTAAGTCCTACTGGCCGGGCACTAGCTGTCCTCCTGGGGTCCGGATCGTCCGCGGAGTTGCGGGAAAGGCTTTTCCTGGCCTTCCTAGACGTCCTCTTGCGATCCCGCACTGGACTACTGCGCTGCGGCGGCCAGCACTCTGGACTTTCCTAAGTCCTACTGGCCGGGCACTAGCTGTCCTCCTGGGGTCCGGATCGTCCGCGGAGTTGCGGGAAAGGTCTTTCCTGACCTTCCTGGATGTCCTATCTCGCCTCGATGCCCCACTGGTGGCCTACCAATGGGGAGTCAGGTTTCGACCAAACCTGACGTGTTGTCGTTGGTCGAAACTGGCAACCCGTCGTCCAAACAGGTTAAGTGTCGTTTAACACTCGCCCAAACGAGTGTAGAGCAGTGGAGTTCACTGTGTGAGAGGCTAATCAACTTTAGCCTCGACACAACTCCCGGTCGCTGAAGAAATCGGAGTTCACTTAGTACTGGTGTACTGTGACGTTGCTAGCTGCTCGCTGCTTCCTTCTCACCTCTCTCGACCGCTCGACTTGGCTCTCCGAACTCGACTGCCTCTTGCTGGCCTTTCTCGAGCCTCCCTCAGTGACCGAGAGGGAGGGGAGAGAGGATGCGCAGCAACGCTGAGCGGTAGGCCAGTGGCTGGCTTGAACGTTGACCTCTCAGATTCTATGATAGATAGCCGAGCGTCGAATAAATGAGCCCTACATTCAATGCCTTTCTCTAGTTACGATATACATCGTGACACACTGTTCCTACTAAGGGAAGGGGGGGGAAAAGAGAGGGTGAGGAGAGGGGGGGGTGAGGATGGAAGGGTAAACG
Organism: Nilaparvata lugens; assembly: GCF_014356525.2. Taxonomy (NCBI): domain Eukaryota; kingdom Metazoa; phylum Arthropoda; class Insecta; order Hemiptera; family Delphacidae; genus Nilaparvata; species Nilaparvata lugens. The sequence goes on from NC_052507.1 coordinate 3,226,399, forward strand.
GCAGACAGAAGGTCCCAAATGCCTGAGTACATTCTGCTGCCTCTCCGCCGGTCAACATAGACCGAACATAAGCTGGGCGCCAGTTGGTTCCTCGCCAACCGGTGGTGATGCGTCGGCACCATCCGAAGAAATGAGCAAGCTACCCGGCCAGATCCTAGGCCTAGCTTCAGAGAAGATCTTGAAGATCTGCGCCGTGCTTTCGCACTGCGTTGAGACGCCGTGTTCGCACACTGCAAGAGACCGCCGTGTTTGCACACTGCAAGAGGCCGCCGTGCTTCCGCACTGCGATGGGGGACGCCGTGCTTTCGCACTGCAAGAAACGCCGTGCTTTCGCACTGCAAAGGACCGCCGTGCTTCCGCACTGCAATGGGGGACGCCGTGTTTGCACACTGCAAGAGGCCGCCGTGCTTCCGCACTGCGATGGGGGACGCCGTGCTTTCGCACTGCAAGAAACGCCGTGCTTTCGCACTGCAAAGGACCGCCGTGCTTCCGCACTGCAATGGGGGACGCCGTGTTCGCACACTGCAAGAGGCCGCCGTGCTTCCGCACTGCGATGGGGGACGTCGTGTTTGCACACTGCAAGAGGCCGCCGTGCTTCCGCCGTGCTTCCGCACTGCGAAAATAAGGACGCGGTGCTTGCGCACTGCAAAAGGAACGCCGTGCTTTCGCACTGCCCGGGGCGCCGTGCTTCTGCACTGCCAGGAACGCTATGCTTTCGCATCGCGAAAAGGACGCCGTGCTCCCGCACTGCAGAGTTGCCGTGTTTCCACACTGCCGAGGACGCCGTGCTTCCGCACTGCAGATGAGAGTCGCGGTGCTCTCGCACTGCCAGGAGAGGCGGGTAACACAAAAAAAACGAGGTGAACAACACCTCAGACAGGTTCTGGGAACCCAAATAACATTGCAAGGGAAACGCCGTGCTTCCGCACTGCAATGAGTCGCCGTGCTTGCGCAATGCATGTGCCGGGCTTTCGCCCTGCATGGCCGTGTTTTCACACTGCCTTGCTTCGCCGTGCTTGCGCACTGCATGTGCCGGGCTTTCGCCCTGCATGGCCGTGTTTTCACACTGCCTTGCTTCGCCGTGCTCGCGCACTGCTTGTGCCGGGCTTTCGCCCTGCATGGCCGTGTTTTCACACTGCCTTGCTTCGCCGTGCTCGCGCACTGCTTGTGCCGGGCTTTCGCCCTGCATGGCCGTGTTTTCACACTGCCGAGGACGCCGTGCTTGCGCACTGCATGTGCCGGGCTTTCGCCCTGCATGGCCGTGTTTTCACACTGCCTTGCTTCGCCGTGCTTGCGCACTGCATGTGCCGGGCTTTCGCCCTGCATGGCCGTGTTTTCACACTGCCTTACCTTCCAGCATCAGACAGCTGGAATGAATCCCCAACACGACCAGGAACTTGTCGTGGTCTCAGCAATAGTCAGCTGAGATACAGCTCCAATAATCCCAGGAGCTCGTCGAGGAAGAAGACTCAAGTTGCAGTCCCCATCCTCAAGAAGAAACGTGATACACAACAATGTACCACTCCACAGGAGGCAGAAGTTGATAGAGGCGAAATGGAGTCCAGGAAAATTACCAAGCGTCAGAGTGATGGATACTCTCAGTTAGTTCAGTGTATCAGCAACTTATTGTTCACAATAAAATATGAGAGATGATAATATGATGAGGAATACTGAATTATATGGTTGACATGAAGCCACTAGTTGTGATGTTACACCACATATTTCGATTTTATATCACAATTAAATGTGGTCGAAATAATAATTCATTTTCGATCTGTTATGAGGTTCACAGCCTTCTCATTATATCACAATAATAAAATCGGAACTATAAATTTCAACTCAATATTCCACTTCTCACTGTTCATTTCAATAATGAAATCAATCACATGATTTACTTATGCAAAGTAACCATCCATTGGATATAAATGACAGTGTGTTTATTATAACAGATAACATCTGCTAATTAATTCACAATCAGTGAACATTTATTGCTCAATCTCTCTTTCTCACTTCAAGACTTATTTCACCTCGAAATAAATCTTAATTTACTTTTTCAAAGTAATTATTCACACAAGGCGTGTATAATGACACAACAGTTGTTAATTAATTCACATTCAGTAAATATTGATTTTCCGAAAAATAATCACAACAATCAGCACAAATAGTAATAATTGAATGAATCAATACACCGTCAATAATAACTCATGATGGTAGGCTGAGTAAGAATTAGATTCACCCTCGAGACGTGATCTAATTCCAAACTAACAATAGCACGATCTAACACAGACTGACTCAATAGCAGTAGAATATCTGGAAAAACTAGAATTCACATGAATTCTATTTTATAAATTGTTATTGAAAAGGAGAAGTAATTCTCTACAGACTAGAAGCTTGGCGATAGCAGTTAGCCAGTTGAGATAATGTTTATCTTATCTGTACAGCACAGCTCAAATAACTTTTCCATCCAACATAGAATTAATTCCCATTGAAATAATAATTATTTTATTCCAATTTATCGTAAGTTCTCCGACTTTATTTTCAAGTGAAATATTAGAAAATTTAAATCATAATCTGAAGCTAATAACCACCGATTGTAGTACATCTCGACTCACAATCAAACGCAATTTATTCATTCCACATGAATAATTAATTGCAATGTAATTCACTTTTATCCCACAGTATAATAACGTCTGTTAATTAACTGCATCGTAACACTTTACACGGATTTAAGCAATTACCACCAGCTTCATTAAATGATTTCAATTATTATAACCATTACCTCATGGTTAAAATATTAGTCAGATCATACTGATTTATAATATTTTCTAATATTCTCTATCCACTCATTCCGCCATCAACTATTTATGGCAAATAGAAAACATGCTACTGCAAATTTTGTTTGTTAACCCGTACTTGGTTACAACAATATCGGTAATATACCGATCAAGAAAATTCAGTCTAGTTGGAATCGACTTTGGCTGTTATTAACTAGTCATAGACTGTAGAAAATTTTCTTGATTACCCTTGCTTGGTCACATCATAATGTTGTACATAAATTTCAAACTGAAATTACTGAGATTGCCTTCAGATCAAAAGAAATGCATTAATTTGTCAATAATAATTTTTTCCATTTAATTCAGCCATTGCTTTATGACTGATTATATTAATTAAACTGTAATGGTTGAGTTGCCATTTAGTTTAATAAAACCCTATTTTATAGGAAAAATTAAACGGAATATGCTTTTTCCTTCTCTTCCTTTCAATATACTATTGACAAATTTCTTTCAACAACAATAAATTATGTCAGTCTATTAATATTTTCATTATTTTCGGAATCGTGCTAATGGTATTAATTTTCAAAATTCGGCTGATAAATTCGTGCTAATAATTCTGAATTAATTTTCTTCAATTTCTATACAATTTTGTCTTTGATAACAAAATTTAATTTCCTCATTTTAAATGGGATAATTTATGAATCAAAAATAGCTCTAAAGCTGTGATATGATTGAACTTCTATGATATTCACCCCTTCTCGCCTCTTACCTCCTTATTGGCGGCGCGTGACACCTCTCTGGTATCCCATCCTCCGGATAGGCAGCGACCCTCTATAGACTCGCTCGGCCTCCTGCTGTCCATCCGCTCGAATTCCGTCCACCTTTTCCGCAACTGCTCCATCACCATCCTCTTCCTCATCTTCGGGCAGGTGTGGCTGGAGCTTGGTGCCCTTCTCGTGCACAGTAAACCTCTTACCGGCACTCAACATTTCCTTGACCTCATATGGGCCAGAAAATTCCGGCGCTAACCTCGCGGCAAGCTGATTAGCACCCGAGGACAGGTGACACTCCTTCCTGTAGACTAGCTGTCCAGAGTTCACCTTCCTTGTCCTCCTTTTCCAATTATAATACCGGTTGGCATTATAATTCTTGTTTCTAATATCTGAAACTACTTTGAGTGTAGTTTCCAGCACCGGCAGTCTTCTAGACTGCACTGCTTGACGATTATCTCCAGCTCCTTGCTGAAAATTATCCTCCTTCTTCCGCCTCCGGTACAGCTTTTCCGGACAGCTGAACCTCCAGTGCCCAGCTCGTTTACAGTGCCAGCAAATGAACTTTCCACGGGCTGGAGAATTTTCTGAGAAAGAAATTCCTCTTTTCTAGTCTTCCACACGGCTCCTACGTGTTTCTGGACTTGAGGAAATTTCTTCTTCTCCTGCTTCTTCACAGGAATAATTCCAGGTGGCTTCCTTGGCCTCCCTATGGCAGGCTGGGTTTTAACAGTAGCCAGCCTCGAGTTGACAGCTCCTTTTCCCACTTTTGGAGTGGAAATATCGTCTCCAATGTGCTTTTTGACGAGATGAGGATCCCATTCCACTGACCGGGAATAGGGGTCTATTTTCACCCGGTGCTCACGGAGAAACTCCATACCGAGCAGGATATCTGAAGAAAGCCCATCCATTATTGTGAGTGTTGTTAATAGGGATATTCTGCCGATTTTCAGGTTGATTATAACACCACCTCGCAGACGTGCAGCCGCTCCATTAGCCATAGCAGCGCCGCGCTGCACAGGCTCTCGTTCCACTGCTTCCAAACTATTAAAAGCTTTAGAGCTAATATAGTTGGACTCTGCTCCGGTGTCGAGAAGAGCACTATACTGTCTGTCTCCTATTTCCACCATAGTGAAGAGACGGCTGTCATCCTGGAGCTCCGGCTCTAGCTGGATTTGAAGTCTTGTTTTAACCACAGCTGTTTTATCAGAAGTCTTCTTCTGCTCTCTCTCACAGGAACAATTCAGTCGTGGCTTCCCGCACTTTGAGCAGAGTGAAACCTCCGGACACTCAGATCTCCAGTGTCCCGCCTTCTTGCACTGCCAACACAAGGGTCCTTCTGTAGGCTGTTCACTCCGGCGCTGTGTCGTAGTCGTCTCCTGTCGAGGCTTGGTCTGCTTCCTCACCTCCTCCTGCTTCACAGCTCGTTGTCTCTGTTGAGCACTCTTCTCCTCGAATTTAATTCGTTTATATTGCCTCGCTAAGTGTAGCAAGTTGTCGGTGGTGTACACTTCAGCCTCCCTGATGTAGAGCTTGTAGCGTGGTAAAAGATTTTTGTACAATCTCTGTACCTGGCTACTCTCTGAAAAACCACCTCTTCTCCTCATCAGCGTTAGCAGCTCCTCGACATAGTCGTCTATGAGCTCGCCTTCTCTCTGCCGCCTGTCGAGAATTTCATTCTCAAGATCCTCCTCATAAGTAGGTGGATAGTAACGAGACCGAAAGTCTCTCAGGAAATCGTCCAGTGTCTCCACTGTTCTCTCCTATTCCTCATCCATAAGGAACATTTCCCCGCTAACATTTCAGGTAGCGCTGGAAATAACTGTCTGCTAGACAAGCCATATGCTTGTTGCAGCTCCTCGAGCCGCTCCATAAAACTTGGAGCATCTCCACTCCCATCATATGAGAGCCGCCACCCTCGAACCTTGTCACACACGGCACCCGGGTCCATACAGGATGTAGCAGGCACCGCTGACCTGGTAGGTGACCTCAACACATGCCTAGACATGTTATTATGCCTCTCCGGCATCTCCGGCCTCACCAGCGCAGGCTCTGCCTCCTCGCTAACTGGTGCTGGCCTTCGCGCTCCTCGACGAAGTGCCTCCTCCCCATTATCCAGAACGGGGAGCATCGCAACAATCCGCTGTCGTTGCTCCAGTAGAGCCCTCCTCAGGCTTGTACTTGTGCTATCTGTCAGCACTGAGTCGAGTATTAGATCAATCAAGCCCTGATCGTGCACTCTGTACACCCAGGAGTTGCTGGAGTCTCCATCGAACTCTGGAGACGTCTCCTTGGGTATTTCTTCCAGTCTGGAACATGCAGTGGCCTCCGCGACTGGTGGCCACAAAGCTGCAGCTCCTTCCTCTTCCTGACCTGTGCCAGCTCCGCCACCGATCCTGTTCAGACCGGCGGCCTCCACTATTGTCCTCCGGTGGTTTTCGACAAGAGCTCTCCTGAGCTCTGCCATTGTACCTGTTGTAGGTAGCCCTGCTGATGCTGCTAGATCCACTGCTTCATTCCGGTGGAGTTTGTAAATCCAAGACACTCCTGGATCGCTGCTATCCTCTCGCGCCTCCTGGTCTTCTCTGGCGCGATTACATTTCTCTTCTGCACTCATTGCTGCTTTTCTCCTCCTGCCTTGGGCCCCACGTTGGGCGCCAATCTTCTGAGTAGATTTTTGCCCACACCTATTTCTATCAGAGTTCCCAGTGTCGCTCTGGGCCGGCTAAACTCAGTCGGCGACTGGGGAGGGCCGCGGCAGGGGACGGGAGTCTTGGTGGGGCGTCCGTCAACCACCCTCGCTCGGGTTGGGGGTTGAAACAGGGTTTTGAGTGCTTTGGAGGAATGTTTCCCTCTTTTAGGAAAGAGGGGCCGTGCTTTCGCACTGCCAAACAGGGTTGGTCGCGGAAAGAAGGGAACAGGAACCTTGCAGTGTTAGTCGTGAGAAAGGGCCTCGTGTCGGGACTAAGTCTTAGTCCTCGGGCACCGGGTGTCTTCCCGGGGTCCGGGTTGGTTGCGGGGCCCTGGTAAAGGCTTTCCCTGGCCTTCCCAGAGGTCCTCTTGTGATCCCGCACTAGACGAGTGCGCTGCGGCGGCCAGTACTCTAGACTTTCCTAAGTCCTACTGGCCGGGCACTAGCTGTCCTCCCGGGGTCCGGATCGGCCGCGGAGTTGCGGGAAAGGCTTTTCCTGGCCTTCCTAGACGTCCTCTTGCGATCCCGCACTGGACCAGCGCGCTGCGGCGGCCAGCACTCTGGACTTTCCTAAGTCCTACTGGCCGGGCACTAGCTGTCCTCCTGGGGTCCGGATCGTCCGCGGAGTTGCGGGAAGGCTTTTCCTGGCCTTCCTAGACGTCCTCTTGCGATCCCGCACTGGACCAGCACGCTGCGGCGGCCAGCACTCTGGACTTTCCTAAGTCCTACTGGCCGGGCACTAGCTGTCCTCCTGGGGTCCGGATCGTCCGCGGAGTTGCGGGAAAGGCTTTTCCTGGCCTCCCTAGACGTCCTCTTGCGATCCCGCACTGGACTAGTGCGCTGCGGCGGCCAGTACTCTGGACTTTCCTAAGTCCTACTGGCCGGGCACTAGCTGTCCTCCTGGGGTCCGGATCGTCCGCGGAGTTGCGGGAAAGGCTTTTCCTGGCCTTCCTAGACGTCCTCTTGCGATCCCGCACTGGACCAGCGCGCTGCGGCGGCCAGCACTCTGGACTCTCCTAAGTCCTACTGGCCGGGCACTAGCTGTCCTCCTGGGGTCCGGATCGTCCGCGGAGTTGCGGGAAAGGCTTTTCCTGGCCTTCCTAGACGTCCTCTTGCGATCCCGCACTGGACTACTGCGCTGCGGCGGCCAGCACTCTGGACTTTCCTAAGTCCTACTGGCCGGGCACTAGCTGTCCTCCTGGGGTCCGGATCGTCCGCGGAGTTGCGGGAAAGGTCTTTCCTGACCTTCCTGGATGTCCTATCTCGCCTCGATGCCCCACTGGTGGCCTACCAATGGGGAGTCAGGTTTCGACCAAACCTGACGTGTTGTCGTTGGTCGAAACTGGCAACCCGTCGTCCAAACAGGTTAAGTGTCGTTTAACACTCGCCCAAACGAGTGTAGAGCAGTGGAGTTCACTGTGTGAGAGGCTAATCAACTTTAGCCTCGACACAACTCCCGGTCGCTGAAGAAATCGGAGTTCACTTAGTACTGGTGTACTGTGACGTTGCTAGCTGCTCGCTGCTTCCTTCTCACCTCTCTCGACCGCTCGACTTGGCTCTCCGAACTCGACTGCCTCTTGCTGGCCTTTCTCGAGCCTCCCTCAGTGACCGAGAGGGAGGGGAGAGAGGATGCGCAGCAACGCTGAGCGGTAGGCCAGTGGCTGGCTTGAACGTTGACCTCTCAGATTCTATGATAGATAGCCGAGCGTCGAATAAATGAGCCCTACATTCAATGCCTTTCTCTAGTTACGATATACATCGTGACAACTGATATAGATTTGGTATAATCTATAGATATGGAGACAGAGATATTTTTTAGTGTACCTATATACTTTGCACTTGATCTACTAATATGGATGTACAACAATGTAGCTATAGATATAGAGCCAGAGATATGTTTTATAATACCTATATACTTTTCACTTTATATACTGATATAGAGATATGCTACAATTTACCTATATATATGGAGTCAGATATATGTTTCAGTAAGCCTAGATACTCCGCACTTTATATAGGCTACTGATATGGATGTAGCTATATAGATATAGAGCCAAAGATATTAGCGATTTGAAGATGAAAGTTGCTATGGTGGAGCTAGAATGATATAAGCTGCAGGTTGCTTTTATATTGTGTCTCTCTTGAGTCACTCTAGAACTCGTCTAGTTTGGTTTTAAGAGCTTGAGAGAGATGCTGATAGCAAAGAGCCCGTCCAATGCATTCATTAATTCGAATAAATTAATAAATTATTCTATTTTATTTATTTTATTGAATTTTGGACTTTTAATGCTACCTAAATTTGGGAGAGAAATAGTACAAGGTATTCTTAGTTTTTCTCTCCCAATCTGTGCTCCATTGTGAAAAGAATGAATAAAGAAGAATAAAGAATAATGGGAAACAACATTATTTTATTATTGCTTGATAGTTCAAGACTTTAAATAGAAAAAATTATATTGCTAGAATTTTTACAATAGTGTGATCATGGACGATATTTTCTAGGAAACCTTTGGAAATATGGTGTGCAGGAGCACACTTTTTAAATATTTGAGTTATTAAAAAAATAATTAGAGAACTGACCTTTAGTTTTGCCTCCAGAGAAGAAAAGTCCAAGTCCGACAAACTATTGATTTCTCCCAAAATACACCTATTCCACTCCAAAAAATCTACCACTTCATCAATGTCGTCTCATGAGGTTTGAGTCTCATTCTACCAACAATTTCCGTGAGGACTACGCTATCCGCATAAACTTACTCACTCAAGAGTCTATGCAAATTTCTTAATCACTTTGATTTGATTATTATTGGAAGTAATTAGTGGAGTATAAATACGTCGATTATCAAAAAAATTATTAGTTATTGATGGATCTTTGCCACAATTCAATCAATAAAATATTGAATCATCTAGAACCAATCGTATTATACGACAGTTTGTCCCAATAAGAATCAACTGTGCGTTTATCATTTACACAAAAATTTTAGTGTGAGACTGGTATGATAATTTCTTACATCTGAAATAATTATTATAGAGTTTCCAGAGTTCGTTTTCTTGTATATTATTTCTATTATATGAGTCTTATTATAATAATGATCCTCATATTGTAAAACTAGAGACAATTACAAGTGAGCATTAAGTTGAAAACATTTTCAATACATCCGAATGTATTCTCTTGTGAATTTTAATATTTTACAAGACAGAACAGTTTGAGAATAATTCTATACTACAATGAGAAATTCAACTTTGACTAAATATTGCATATTTGAACATCATAGAATAATGACAAATTTCTCACTAAAGTGAGAGCAGTTCAGTTATGATGGATTTTTGATGAACGCACGATTTCTTTATATATATATATATATCAATGATTGATTGCTATTGATGGGTGTGTAGTGGTTCTTTAATAGATATCAAAACTGTATGTTATCGGAGGATTTTTTTGAAGCATATCAAGGATTTCACTTCTGGGGATTTCTTAGTTTATTTCCACGAATAAAGGAATAGATTCCCAAAGATAAATCAAGTGATTCTAGAGATCTCTCAGTTTTTCTCCAGGAATAAATTTTATTTTTACAAATTGATTGATATATTTACACAGATCAATCAAATAATTTTATGGATATTTTATGGATAATTTTAGGAATAGATTCTCAAAGATAAATCAAGTGATTTTAGAGATCTCTTAGTTTTTTTCCACGAATAAATTTTATTTTTAGAAAATTGTTTGATATATTTACACAGATCAATCGAATAATTTGATGTATATACCTGTTTATCTACACTAATAAATTATTTTTCAGAAATCAACCAAGTATTTTTGGGGAATTGAAGGATCTCCAAACTTACGAATAAATGAAGTTTTACTAGTATTTTCGTGGAGTTCCCAGTTTTCTTATGAATTAATAAATAAATTTTCACGAATTAATCTAATTATTAGTCTTCACAAATTAATCGAGTATTTTCGGGAGATAAATTGGAGGTATCCAATCAGTTAATCTTCTCGAATGAATGAATTTTCACTAGTATTTTCGTGGAGTTACCAGTTTTTTTCACGGATGAATAAAATTAAAATTTTCACGTATCAATCGAGTAGTCTGGATAATTTCCCAGATAAATTTCACAATTTCCCGAGGGTTTATCTCGAATCTAGCGTTACCGGCGGATCACGTAATGTCACGAAATAACGTGGACCACGATACGCGCTCACGGCAAGTTACACTCACGAACTTCAGGTCCGGACTGCCGATGGCAACCCGTTCCTAGGGCGACGCTCGTCGAGGGGAGCCGAGTTTAGCCGAACATTCCCGAGCACAGCCGAGTCCGTGGCCCGGTTACAAGCTGTTGTAGTGAGAGGACCATGTTACTAGTAGTTCTGTGAACAGTAGACCTCACGCAGTATTCTCATCCACAAGTAGCGGATTGAAACTATAGACCTTATGGGAATACAGCAATAGACTGGCTTCTCCACACATCTGTGTAATCACTTGTCAGCTGATTTATGATGAATATTCTATAGTCTGATTTTTACTCTAATATTGGCGTATGAAGGAAGCTCCTTTTTCCTTTTATATTATCCTTGAAATGCAAAATTTCCAAAAACCTTGTATATACGTCGACGCGCAATTAAAAAAGGAACATACCTGTCAAATTTCATGGAAATCTATCACCGCGTTTAGCCGTAAATGCGCAACATAATTACATTTAAACATTAAGAGAAATGCCAAACCGTCGACTTGAATCTTAGACCTCACTTCGATCGGTCAATTATGGCAGTGAAGACGGATAGGAGGGAGTGCGTTGCCGATTCTCTGCCTTGTCACTACCCTCAATGAAGAGTAGGTGATACCGGTATATCTGATGTAATATCAACTGATCATCCTTGTTTGAACTAATCAATTGATTTTTATTCGTCGAGGAAATATGATTTTCAACAAACAAACAATAAATCTCCATGATTGAGATTAATTATATTTCTTCATTGTTAAAAACTATCTGGCAACGATGCGAAGGTGAAGAAGGATAGCACTATCTGCTTTTTCGAATGATGGACAAGGATAGCATCACAAAATTTATGTTCATGAAATACTGACATTATATATACTGTTCATCAGACAATCTAAGGTTGATATTTTATGTTCAAAGATTGGAAGAAAGGAGATCTGTCAGTTCCCTTTAGGATATAATATCCTAAACAATCAATTATTCATGCCAGAATTTATAAGTATGTTGCAACTTCATATCCCGTTTAATAGACCAAGACCAAATATTCTGTTTCACATGCCATTTATCAGAACGACTCATCATTGCAATTCTTACATATACAGAACTTTACGTTTGTACAATAGAATAAGCCACTGCATTGATCCGTTTGCTGACCGTTTCCAAACCTTTAAGAAATCCTATGAACTAGCATATCGCTCTATAGTTGACTCATGATTGATAAATAATTATACTAAACTCCCTCATTATTTTTTCTCTCTTCTAAAGCCCTATTTTTCCTCTATTCTCTATTTTATTCTTTATTTTATTTTTCTTATTATTTTTATTTCATTCTTCTTCATTTTCTATTATCATTGGTTTATTTTATTTTTTCATTTCGCCTCTTCTTATCTTATTAGTATTCAAAAATTGTGTTTACAATTTTATTTTATTTTTCATTCTTATTTTGCATCAAATATTATGTATCTAAACTAGTTGATGTCAATAAGGCTCTTCATGGATTTATTCTGTGAGCTTTTGTATGTAAATAAATAAATAAATAACGTAAACCTCCCAATAGAGGGAGCTCATCTACTATCGTATATTACCTTCACTGAACTATATAAATATTAGCCTATTAAGGATAATAGAGAGAACAGTACTGCCGATTCTCTGCTCTGCCACTGCTCTCTATAGAGGATATCTGATGCCGGTATATCTGATGTAATATCAACTGTTCATTCTTATTTGAAATATTCAACCATATTTTATTCGTGAAAAAAATATATTTTCGATGATCAAATAATAAATTTTCTAAATTGGAATAAAATATTTTGTCAAATAATTTTATTTCTACTTTGTTGAAAAACGGTCTGGTAACGTTGCTGATGTAAAATAGGATAGCGCCATCTGTCTTGTCGAATGATAGACAAGGATAGCAGCACCAACGTGCTGCTCAAATATTGCCAGTATAACGTGGACCTTACTATAATAAGATGATACAAAAGATGATAGACAAGGATAGCGACACAAACGTTAATCAAATACTGTCATTATAACGTGGACCTAACTCTAGGACGATGATACAAAAGATGATACGAAGATGATACAAAGATAATACAGAGATGATGCAAGGATGATACAAAGATAATACGGAGATGATACAAAGATGATAGACACGGATAGCAACACTAAAATTGATCAAATACTGCTATTATAACGTGAACCTAACTATATTAAGATGATATAAAGATTAAATAAGAAGAAAAAGAAATTGTCAAAAACCACAGATTTCATTGATATTGTTAGAAAGACCGGTTTCGGTTGTTACACCATTGTCAATCTCTGATAAACTAAAACTAGATACAAGAGCAGCAGAATTTATACTAGTAGGCGAGTACTGCTATTGGTCAAGGGCATGAACGCCTGCCATTGGCCCAGCTAGACAGTCTCCTCCAACTCAACGGTATAATAGAAACGTCAAAAAATGGTGGCTTGAGCAACAGACTCGCCATGATAACAAAATTTACTTTCAGAACAAAATGAAAACAAGCGAAAGATAATAAAACAAATATGTAAATAGAAAACTATCGACTAATGTATGCTTGAAATGTTATTATAAGACTATATAAAGATGATACAAAGATGATACGAATATGATACCTGGATTGTACGAAGATGATACACGAATGATAGACAAGGATAGCAGCACCAATTTCAGTCAAATACTGCCAGTACAACGTGGACCTCACTATATGCTCCCACCCATCAATCAAAAAGCACCTCCTCGTACAACTCACGTGGAATTGGCAAGCCATCCCTTGCTGACGCTGCTAAACTCTGCTATCGATTTCACTGCTAATTTATTATGAGGATGCGATTAGAACGCTGAACGCTTTTGTTGAGTTGATGGAATGGAGCAGAAATCAATTTGCAAATTATTGAGTTGATCCAAATTCTATAGAATTCGGATCAGACTTGATAGAAATCTAGTTGTGGATTATATTTTTATTACTAGCAGGTAACCCGTGCTCCGCAAGGATCGAATTGAAAACTTGACAAACTGGAAACTTGACCTACTGAAATCTTGAGAGATTTAAAACAGGCCTATAACCATCCTCGGTAAATTAAAAATCCATATGCAAAATTTCAAGTTGATCAGTCCAGTAGTTCAGACGTGATGATGCTCCGTGAGGGTTTAATTAAAAACTTGACCTATTGAAATCTTGAAGAATTTAAAATAGGCCTATAACCATCCTCTCTAAATTAAGAATCCAGATGTAAAATTTCAAGGTAATCAGTTCAGTAGTTCAGACATGATGATGCGTCAAACTTAATTTTCTTATTCCGTACGTGTATCAGCCAACTCTTTCCTCCATTATATTATAGATTTATCAATTCAATCATCCAGGATTACACAAGTTCTGGAAAACCATCATTAGAGACAAATTGAAAGAGACAAGTGACAAGTACAAATTTCTAAATTAGGCTCAGCCTAGTTTTTCCTTCAATGTCATAATTATGTTATGGTTGTAGTATTTTATACAATAAATGGATAGATAAAATAGAAAATAATAAATGAATGAAGATTATAATATGTCACGTACACATTTTTGAGTTACACTTCAACTTTCAATCCGAAACAAGCAAAAACACAGATTTTAAATCCAGCAATACATGTACATTGGATTAAATCAATTTCAAAGAAGTAAAAAAGTCGAAACATTGAGAAAAATATGAAATTTTTCTTTTGTCACAAATGACACTGATGTCAAAACATTAGTAGATAATATATACTGAGGCAAACCTTGTTTTATTTTTTCTCCCAAGTTCTGGTGATGACACTGTCCAAAAAATATTTTAGGCTATGTTTCCTTCACTCTGTTTCCAATTTTCAGTAAAAACACTTACAAACTTGGAATTTTGAATTCAGATATATCTCTGAAATAACGAAATTACACTCAATAAGCACTCAAAGCTGTAAGACATTGAGCTTCTTTGGAAATCCATTACAACCTCATGTCTCGAATGACACTCATATGAAAACATTGATAGATAATACTCTGAAGCTATCGTTGTGCTATTCTGCTTCCGAATTTATGGGATAACAAACGTCAAAAAGTATGTTGAGCTATATTTTCTTCATTTCTTCAAGTTTCAATGCAAACAGTAACAAACAAAGAATTAATAAATTTGAGTAGATTATAAACCAAATTGAATAACGAAATTACACCAAATAAGCACTTAGAACTGCAAAACATACAGCGACGTAACTTAATATAATAATCCATTTATCAGGAATTAACCTCGAGAAAACACCCAGCAAATTTATTATTAGCAGAGAGGGAATATTGATATCTTGTCTTTGTTTTTTTGAAATTTCATCATGAGTTTTGAGTTGATCGTGAACAAGTGGTGATGTGATTGAAATTTGGTTAAAATTCGACAGAAAATGGGTTCGATATGATAAAAAAATCGATTGTCGATTGATCAAAATGCAATTATTCTCAATTTGATTGTGATTTGATAAGTGGCAGATTTCGAGTTTGTCATTTGATCAAAAATCGTTAATGATTGTCCAATCAGAATTAGGTTGTGATTCTACAGAATTAGGTCGTGATTAGAACAAAAATCATTTATGATTTTCCAAGATGGATTGTGATTTTACAGAATTAGGTTATGATTATTATCACAAATCGTGCATGATTCAATCAGAATCAGGTTGTGATGTGATGATAAAAACCTGTTCTAATATTATGAATGATCTCCGTGTAGTACATCGGAATTTTGCCCGTGTAAGCATTCTTGATATCGAATAAAACATTAAACCCCTTCAAAAGTGATGGATTTGACATTGGGGTGGTGAAGAGCTGTGTTCGTTTTGATGTCATTGATCGCTTTTTATTATTGCAGGGGTGTAATCCACGTTTAGGGGCGTCATCTACGTTTAGGGTTGTAATCCACGTTTAGGGGTGTAATCTACGTTTAGGGGTGTGCGTTTTGGGGCGTTTGGGTGTCTATGTTTAGAGATGCTATCCAATGGAATCGATTGAAAAAACGCCAATCACGTGAAATTCGATGATTGAAAATATTATAATGATGCATTACGATAGTACCGTCTATACTAGTACATGGTGCTATTAAGACATGGAGATTCAAACTTATCATAGTCCACTTTTCCAACCAGTAATGATTCAAACAAATCCAGATAACAACCACCCAGTAATGATTTAACAGAACTTTTTGTGTAGTTGAAGAAGTTGATATTGTGGTAATTATTCATATTGAATGAAAAAGAATGATAAATTGTCAAAAAACCACTGATTTATTGATAATTAGAAAGACCGGTTTCGGTTATTCAATTCAATTCAGTTCATTTCCAAAAAACATAATACACGAATAAGAAATTCAATATACAACATATTTTGGAATCCCCCTACTAGACTATCTATCTGTGTGTAGGGGGGGAGTTCCACTAGTATTTATACTTATTACACCATTGTCAATCTCTGATAAACTAAAACTAAATACAAAAGCAGCAGAATTTATACTTTGTATTTAGTTTTAGTTTACCAGTGATTGACAATGGTGTAATAACCGAAACCGGTCTTTCTAATTATCAATAAATCAGTGGTTTTTTGACAATTTCTCAGTCTTTTTCATTCAAGATTTAACAGGAGGAGATTGAAATCAAGAATACCGACCATCGTTGAGCTTTACTCAATTACCACCTTGAAGAGCTTGCTAAGATATTCAAACTCGTAATTCTTCTATACCTTAGCTACTATATATGGATTCTTATACTTAGAAGAGAGAAAGCTACATTTTGCCTCGTATAATTAGCTCAATTTGAAGCAGAAGTGCCTCTAGGAGTGTTTGGTGAAAGTGGAAAAACCCTAATATATCACTTTTTGTGTAGTTGAGAAGTTGATATTGTGGTAATTATATATATTGAATGAAAAAGACTAAGAAATTGTCAAAAAACCACTGATTTATTGATAATTAGAAAGACTGGTTTCGGTTATTACATCATTGACAATCTCTGATAAACATTGCATTATTGAGAACAGTGCATTTCTTGAGAAAAATGTTGAAAATCCAGATATTTTGATTGCATGAAGAATAAAAAATTGCATGGTTGCCTGTAAAGTCGGTATACGGGCGAAAGTTTTACGTGACAACGACTTGAGTGGTAAAATAATTTTAATGTGAATATTCATTCGTATAGTAGGAAGAAGGATGAAATAATAGTAACAATTTAAAACATATATTTATACAAAGAATTATATTTAAAACATTAATTTATACAAAGAATCTCGCACTGAACCACAACATTGTGATTACACAGAACTCTATACTAACGTTGTATAGAGTTCACTGTGTGATTACTACAACATAACCTATTCACTTATGCATGATTATGTGATTATGCATTATTGTGATTACTACAACATAACCGATTCACTTATTCACCTAAGCAGGCACAGTCGCAGGAGATTGCTTGCGGCGCCTGCGCAGGTTGACTGCTCCGTTTCACTCTCTCTCCAGGTGAATGCCTTCGGGTTGCTGGGCTTGCTGCAGCGTTGCTCGCCACTGCTCCTATTCGTGCTCTTTCCAGACGACCGTGAACCGAAACGAACGCTCTCACTCGCTCTCATTGTGAGCGCATAACGTGGGAACATAACGCAGTTTCTTGAAGTGTCACCCGGCAAACCAATTTATAAGACGTTGTCACGTCAATATTGTGAGATCCACCTCAGCGTTTCATGAAAACTTTTTGTGTAGTTGGGAGTTGATATTGTGGTAATTATTCATATTGAATGGAAAAGACTAAGAAATTGTCAAAAAACCACAGATTTATTGATACAAAAAACTTTTTGTGTAGTTGAGATTTGATATTGTGGTAATTATTCATATTGAATGAAGAAGACTAAGAAATTGTCAAAAACCACAGATTTATTGATACTTAGAAAGACCGGTTTCGGTTATTAAATCATTGTCAATCTCTGTTTAAATTGCAAAAAACCACAGATTTATTGATACTTAGAAAGACCGGTTTCTGTTATTACAACATTATCAATCTTATTGATAATCTTATTGATATCTCGTTATTAGAGATTATCAGAGATTGACAATGGTGTAATAACCGAAACCGGTCTTTCTAAGTATCAATGAATCTGTGGTTTTTTGCAATTTCTTTTCTTTTTCATTCAATAAGAATAATTACCAACAATGTCAACTTCTCAACTACACAAAAATTTTTTATCAATAAATCTGTGGTTTTTTTGGCAATTTCTTAGTCTTTTTCATTCAATGTTTCATAAAAATGTCAATCTATTTTATTACTCATATAGATTACATCAGTGCTTCCCGTGTAACCAATGCTCACAGTCTATCTTTTCACAATAGAACCACTACAATTAATATAGGGGAGCATCAACATAATAATCATGGCAAACTCTGGAAAAGTGCTCCAAGATGAAACCAATAAATCAAGTTCTAGCGAGAAAGAGATGCTGTGGGGAACTCAATTACAGTGAAACAATTCCAGCGTTCATGTCGAATCACCTCTACTCATTCAGTTATCACTGAGAGAAAGACGGAGAGAGAGAGAGATATATATATATAAAGAGAGAGAGAGAGAGAGAGAGAGAGATATAGAGTTAGAAAGAGACAGGGAATGATATAGAAACTTTGAGAGAGATGGAAAGAGAGAGTGAGTGATATAGATAGAGACTGAGAGGGAGATAAAATAGAGGGAAAGAGAGGGACAGGTGAAGTGAGGAAGAAAGGGAGAGATTGATTGATTGATTGAGTACTTTATTTATGTAGATTACAATATATACTGACTTATACAATAGCTTACAATGCAGCAAAGTTTTAGATGAATTTTCATAACATAGACTAAGAAAATAATAATTGAACTGTATAATGATATGAAAAAAAGGTATTCGGAATAACTATACAAGATAATATTGTAATGCATCTACATAAACTGGCAGAGCCTTGGACATATCAATGTCTATTCTTCGGAAAAAATATTCAAAATATACTTCCCACTAACTCTCTACCAACACGTTAATTTCATTTATCCAACTAAGAATTCATTTATAAATGAAAATATTGTAAAATGTTTAATTAATATGAAAATTTGAGAATGGAAAAAAACATAAAATTGACAAAGTAAAATAATTATATAGGTAGATAAGATCAAATCATTGATTAATAAAATGGAGTAGGCTGAAAGTAGATCAGGGTAATCAACTTCCAGTAATATACAGCAATATGCAGTGAATAATTAAAATAGCATGAGTTTATATAATATATATCATATACAATTTATTCTATAACAGGTTTATAGGTTTGTATTGGTGGGATGGGTGAGGGATGGTTGTCATGTGATCGTTCTAGGGCTGGACAGTTTCAGTCATTTGTTTCAAAAGATGTTTTTTTAAAGTCAGGATGAAGCTCGCTCGGCTCTCGAAGGACCTTATAGAAACAGGAAGTGCATTCCATGCACGGCAGGCACTGACCAAGAAGGATTTTGTGAAAATTTAATAGTGGTTCGTTGGTTGGGTATCCTTAAAGTACTTTCTCCGGTTCTAGTATGAGAAGCATTTATCCTCCTACCTTCAGAAAAAAAATTGAAATCATCTTTAAAATAGTTCGGATTTCCGTATTTTAAGATACCTCGAACAAGCTTAACTATTCGGAAACGTCTTTGATCGTGAAGCTTCAATGTTTCTCTCTCTTCAAGAGAGAGAGAGAGTGAGTGATAAAGTGACTATGTGAGAGCTAGGGAAAAGGGAAAGCAAGAGACAGGTCGATAGAGGAGAGAAGTAGAAAGAGAGGAAGAGAGGGAAAGAAAGGAACAGGGAGTGATTTAGAGACTGTGAGAGAGAGTGATATAAAGACTATGAGAGTGATAGGGGTGAGAGGAAAAGGGAGACAAGTTGTGAGAGGAAGAAAGTGAGAGAGTGAGTGAGAGGGAAAGGAAGAGACGGATTGATTTAGAGACTGTGAGAGAGATGGAGGGAGATTGATTGATTGATTACTTTATTTATGTAGATTACAATATATACTGGCTCATACACTCATATACAATAACTTACAATACAGCAAAATTATAGATGAATTTACATAATATAGACTAAGAAAATAATTATTGAACTGTATATGATATGAAAAAGCAATTTGTAATATAATAACTATAGATAATCATATTGTTATGCATCTACATAAATTGGCGGAGCTTTGGACATATCAATGTCCATTCTTCGGAAAGAATATTAAAAATATCCTCCCCACTACCAAAATCTCTACCAAACACAGAGTTAGTGGGAAGGAGAGAGAAGAAGTACTGAGAGAGAAAAAGAGAAAGGCTGATGAAGAGATTAGATTAGATTTCTTTATTTATGTATGTTACAATATTTACTGGCTTATACACTAATTTACATCAAATGGCAGTAATGCTAATTATTCAACTAATTTTACAAAGTATAGATATGTCAATCAATGAATCAATGAAAAAATGATTAAATGCATTAGAATAACGATAATATAAAAGTGTAATGTAACTTCATAAATCGGCGGTGTTTCAACAAATAATTATCGATTCTCTAAGAAGGATATACAATAATATCCTTCACATAAACACAACCGACATGGAGAGAGAGAGAGAGAGAGTGATATGCAGACTGAGAGAGTGATAGGGGAGAGGGATAGATTCAGATTCAGATTCCTCTATTCATTTGTTTAACAGGACAAAATTCAACTTACGTTCTAGCGTTACAGTAAATACCAATAGAAGTAAAATAATATGATGAATCATATTAAACTAAAGAGTTCTACTATATCATTGAGCAAGAAAAATGATGAACTATGCGTAAGTTAAGGTACTACTGTAATGTTTTCACATGAAACGGTGAAGTTTGTACCTTGAAAAATCCATTCTCAGAGAAGGTATCGAAGATATCCTCCCCTTCAGTACTTAACCGTAGATGAAGAATGTTGAAGAGAGACAGGTGGAGAGAGGAAAGAAGGGAGAGAGGAAGAGTGAACGAGAGACAACAAGCACTCAAAATAATTGTATTGCGGCAGACCTGACAGTAAGCTTATCGAGTTGCAATGCTCGTTTACTCCACTTTCATTGGAAACAGAGAGTAAACATTAATCTATGAAGTGTTGTAAGTACAATCAACTCGACAAGTAATATTCCACGTGGCTCATCAATTGCCATTCAAAATGCCAAATGGGCATGAAATGAATACAATTGTTACATAAATCAGAGTGTTCATATATCATTTCTCATTGATACAGAGTCTTAATTGATACGGTGTAAGTCCTGTCAACTCAAAAAGAATTATTTCTCCCAGGGCCGGTTTCCGAGCTCAGGATTCAGCTAAGTTCTAGACTTTAAACAGCTGGAGTCAGAAAATTGGCTTCCAAGTCGCAGTCCACGTTTAAATTGAATTTCGAGTAACTAGAAAATTGAACACAAAAAATAAAGAGAAAATGGTGTGGAGTTTCAGCTATCTTGAATCATTTAGGAATGTTTCATTTCGTGAAGGAAAAACTTTTTCAATTATAGAAATGAAAAAATAAAGATTATCATAAAAACTGCAACCACGCCCCGTTTTGGAAAGCCATTTTTCTGACTCCAGCTGTTTAAAGTCTAGAACTCAACTAAATCCCGAGCTCAGAAACCGGCCATTAGTATTCCACTCAGTTTATGATTGACCACGTTATCAAAAGGCCACCTGGACATGAAATGAATACTATTGTTCCTTATGAGAGTGTTCACATATCATTTCTCATTGATATAGAGTGTTAATTTATACAGTGTGAGTCCTGTCAACACAAAAAGAAATATTTCTCTAAAACACTATTTTTGACAACATTTTCTCCATTTTAGCCGCCATCTTGAATTGCATTTGATCGAAATTGTTCGTGTCGGATCCTTATATTGTAAGGACCTTAAGTTCCAAATTTCAAGTCATTCCGTTAATTGGGAGATGAGATATCGTGTACAAAGACGCACACACACACACACACACACACACACACACACACACACACACGCACACACACACACACACACACACACACACCACACACACACACACACCACACACACACACCACACACACACACACACCACACACACACACACACACACACACACACACACACACAGACCAATACCCAAAAACCACTTTTTTGGCCTCAGGGGACCTTGAAACGTATAGAAATTTAGAAATTGGGGTACCTTAATTTTTTTCGGAAAGCAATACTTTCCTTAGCTATGGTAACAGGGGAAGGAAAGTAAAAAGTTTTAAGATATTAGGATAGGCCTATAACCATCCTCGGTTAAGAGTCAATATGCGAAATTCTAAGTTAATTAGTCCAGTAGTTCAAACGCGATGATGGGTGAATTTCTTATTTTTCGTGAATCTCCTATCCCGTACGTGTATGAAGCCAACTCTTTCCTTCATCATAGATTAATCAGCTGTCGAGTAGATTATCAATTGTATGCAATGTCGCATGCAATTGACAACTAATAATACAATAATACTAACAATACAAGTAATATAGTATTCCATCTCGTTCTCGTTATTACAGACATTTGTATGTCTGGTAGGAAATTATAACTTTTGATGATAGATTGTCTCAACAGATGATTATGATTAATATTGTCGATAAGTCAACCCAATCAAACATTGACCGTTTTCATACTGATATCTGGTGGACACGACACGACACAACAGAATTTACTCCAATGTATTATATAAGAGGAGGCTGTTTTTATAGCTGCATGATGTCTACTGTTCACAGGAGAAGGAATTTCCTCCATAGTCCAATATTATTGTGAAGAAATTACCATAGAATTATTAATGAGAAAAACATGATGTTCCATAGACTGCTCCTATTCCAAGTTGAAATTCCTATTCTAAGTTGGAATTTGAAATTAATTATTGTTTCACATAGTTGGTAAAGCGTTTTAGCTTGTGATAAGTAGAACGTGTTGATATGTAGATGCGAACGTGTGATTTATCACGTTAACTAGCTAGAGTAACAAGGCAATGTTATGATTCACTTCATGCTCCATACAGACTTCAGTGGATTAGTTTTTGTTCTGGGAATCAACTACTCAAAATAGAATCACATAAATACTCTTTGAATCAGAGAGCTTTGTGATTTTACAAACATAGAGTTCCGTCATACAGTAATTTAGAATCAATACAATATTAATATAAGTTCCATTCCATAGTCTATTCAATATAAATCCTATCACAGCTCATTTGTTACACTGCTGAATCAGTCCAGTACACCTCGCATTGGATTTACCATCACAGATGTAACTGTTTTGATTAGTCTCTGGTAACATTCGCGTGATTGATAAGCTACTACTTGTGATAGCAGTTGTAATGACGTTGCTATTATTATTAGTTTACTAATTATGAATTCATTCTGAATAATTCACCTATACGAA
>NC_052507.1:3249421-3328908 GCF_014356525.2 Nilaparvata lugens
ACAGTATTGGAAGAAGAAAGCTCTCACATCAGTATAGAACTGCCTCCAAGTAAATATTTTTGACAAATCTACTAGAATAATATAAACATTCGTGTGGAATGAAGAATAACAAATCCATCCATCAGCAGTATTGAAATAAGTAAGCTCTCACATCAGTATAGAACTGCCTCCAAGTAAATATTTTTGACAAATCTACTAGAATAATAGACATTCAAGTTAATTGAAGAATAACAAATCATCCATCAACAGTATTGACAGAAGTAAGCTCACATCAGTATAGACCTGCCTCCAAGTACATATTTATGACAATCTACGAGAATAATATTGACATTCTAGTAAAATGAAGAATAACTAATCCATCCATCAACAGTATTGAAAGAAGTAAGCTCTCACATCAGTATAGAACTGCCTCCAAGTAAATATTTTTGACAAATCTACTAGAATAATATAGACATTCGTGTAAAATGAAGAATAACAAATCCATCCATCAACAGTATTGAAAGAAGTAAGCTCTCACATCAGTACAGAACTGCCTCCAAGTAAATATTTTTGACAAATCTACTAGAATAATATAGACATTTGTGTAAAATGAAGAATAACAAATCCATCCATCAACAGTATTGAAAGAAGTAAGCTCTCACATCAGTACAGAACTGCCTCCAAGTAAATATTTTCGACAAATCTACTAGAATAATATAGACATTCGTGTAAAATGAAGAATAACAAATCCATCCATCAACAGTATTGAAAGAAGTAAGCTCTCACATCAGTATAGACCTGCCTCCAAGTACATATTTATGACAAATCTACGAGAATAATATTGACATTCTAGTAAAATGAAGAATAACAAATCCATCCATCAACAGTATTGAAAGAAGTAAGCTCACATCAGTATAGACCTGCCTCCAAGTACATATTTATGACAAATCTACGAAAATAATATTGACATTCTAATAAAATGAAGAATAACAAATCCATCCATCAACAGTATTGAAAGAAGTAAGCTCACATCAGTATAGAACTGCCTCCAAGTAAATATTTTTGACAAATCTACGAAAATAATGTAGACATTCAATTTGATTGAAGAATAACAAATCCATCAATCAACAGTATTGAAAGAAGGAAGCTTTCACATCAGTACAGAACTGCCTCCATGTAAATATTTTTGACAAATCTACTAGAAGAATATAGACATTCATGTAAAATGAAGAATAACAAATCCATCCATAGACAGTATCTACAGAAGTGAACTCACATTAGTAGAAACCTGCCCCTACGAAAATAATATTGAAATTCACGTAAATGATGAATAACAAATCCATCCATAGACAGTATCTACAGAAGTGAACTCACATTAGTAGAAACCTGCCCCCAAATACATATATTAATTATGACAAATCTTCGTAAATAAAAAATAAAGGGCATTTGATTGAAATTCATCCAGATTATAAAGAGATAAAAACTCTCACACCTGCTTCTAGTTCATACTCACGAGATATGACAAATGAATAGATAAATAATCTATCAAATGGTTAATTAGGTACCAATCATAATTTGCGATATCCACAGTATATACAGAAGAAATCAAGTTCCTTTTTATAATGACTTTCATGCACCTGGTGCTAGTACTCTCCATTCACCATAAATCCGTATTGCTTGTTTCTTTGGATGTGATTTTCCAAACTAACCCTAACAATTATTATTTTTATTGTGTCATATTTGCATGTTTTTCTTTTCAAATGTGGGCGCACACATAGGATGTTAAAGTTGGTTTTATGTGTAGTTTATTTATAATAATTTCATTCATTCTCTGTCAGAATCTTCATCATATAATAATATGAATTTCTTGCGGATAGACTTCACTATAAATAAAAATATATTTGGGTGTTTGAAATATTTATGTGGATACTGGTGAAAATTTATTTGGTGTAGGTCTCTATATCTACCTCTATAGTTGTATGTGAATCCGGAAAATATTTTTTTTCAGTATCTTATACGGTAAACATGTGCTACGCCGATACAAAAGTTATACATATTCATTAAAGTTGAAATATTAGCTGATTTGAACAATGAAATTGATTCTTTCTAAAATATAAACTGTTTATACGGAATTGGCTAGATGATTGCTAATTCAACTTCCCCTCTCGTTATTCTACTTTTGTTCCAGCTTCTTAGGAGTTCATTGTACAAGCAAACTCCATTCATCCCCATTCATTGATTTCACTTCTTTCAATGCCAAAGAGTGAGTGAGAGACATAAAGCAAGAAAGAGTGAGAGAGCGTGCGAGAGGTATAGTGCGACAGAGAGTGTGTGTGTGGAAGTGCAAAAAAATCGTGAGACAAAACTATTAACTCTCTCCCGCGCACACATAATAATATAGTGATACATACACTTACACACACTCTCTCTCTCACACACACACGCACTCTCTCTCTCTCTCTCCCTCTCTCTGTATAACTATTTATTTCCCTCACTTTCTCTGTCTCTCTTACTCTTCCTCTTTTTATCTCTCTCACTCGCTCTCTTTTTCTCTATTTGCCTATAAATAAAAAATTGTATGTTGAAAAAAGCCACTGTACCCTTTTAACATTTCTAGAATAAAATATGCATTGTGAAATAACATTAACATTATTACATTATATACAGTCTAATACTTAGTTCATTGTATGTGCTATTGGTTCAATGATCGATTTATCGTGATATCATAGATATTTTGAATAGTAAATCAGAATACAAATCAATTATTGTAATGCGGAAGTGCAATAAAATGAGGAGTCAACATTGACTGAAGACAATGAGGTGTTGAGAGGATAAGACTCTGATGCTGTCAATACCATTAGATTTCTTCCACATAGAAATACAGTGGCATCGACAATATCAACGTCTTAAACCTCCCAATTATGGAGATATACTACAACATCTCTTCCCATACAATCAAATTTCAATTAGGTGTGTTGATTATTTATGATAGCATAAAGTAATGTATTCTAAATTCTTCCGCTGAAAAAGACAGTGGGCCTAAAGACACTAAGCTTTTTGGTTCGCACGCCAAATAAATTTGAAACAAATTAACATCATGGTTTCTTGAAGAAATGTATAAAACATAGTTTGATCGACTTTTAATAATTTCATTTTATCTGTTAATGAGAAAGTTTTTCCTGGAAAAAATGTGGACCCCCATAATTTGATTTGCATGGTATTTGTTTGCATGCTTAAACCAGCCACTGCTTCATTATTTATGTTTTTTCCACAAAACAGTGCCGGTCCCAAGCCCGGATAAATAGGTGAGGGTTGAGGATATAAAAATAATTTATGTCCTCGTAAAGCAATATTACAGTTACAATATTACTTTTACTATACTACTTATACTCGTATTTCTACTACTACTAATTCTAAATGCTTTCATTCCTAACATTAGTGGCAGTTGCTTGCACAAGTTAATAGATATGCACATTTTTGTGTACACTATATTTTTCTATGTTGAAACTATATCTGTACTAAGTAATCATTATTGTCAGAAATAATTTTCATTCAAACCCCCAATCTCATTGTGGGCATACCTGTTTAATGTCTACACGTCAACACACATTTTCCAATTATATTTGAGAAGATATCAATACCTAATTATTGTATTTCATAATAGTCATTTGTAATTGGGAAAACATCAGATTTATTTGAAAACAGTCAATTTTATTTGATAAGTAATCGCATGTAATTGAGAATAGTTATTTGTAATAAGAAACAGTGGAATGTAAATGAGAAGGTATCTATTGAGAATGAGAAAACTATTTACTTGCTTCATATGTGTTCTACATTACCAACAGCAACAGCACTAATGTACATTATTTCAATGGAAAGCTATCATGTATTCTGTATTTCAATTTGTGACCTACAATAGCTGGGTTATTAATTTGTTTTCTGAATTACAACTGACATCTTCTCAATTAGAAATCATCTCTAATTAAATTGAAATGATTCTTTCAAAAATACAATTCACTATTCTAAATTACAAGAGTGATAACTTCTCAAATACAATAATTGACTGTTCTCATCCAGCCTATATCATATCTGACATTTTCTCAAATACAAATATTGTTTCCAATTACAATATTACCAATACTTCCTCAAATACAATAATTGGAGAACGTGTAGATCTGAAAGAGAAATATATACTCAAGGAATATCATAATTATTTATCTGTTTTGTTGTGGTGAGAAATACTGTCACCTGCTAGGCACATTTTCTCTTATAATATTGGCACTACTGCTCACCTAAACGTCATCAGCTGTGACACCCAGAAGTCACTGAATATCTCAGTTCTGGAGTAAAAAAAACTGGTTTGACCGGTTGAGGCGAATCCGTAACGGGAACCTACCCTTATATCACAGCCTACAATTCTGTAATGCTACAGGGCAAAAAGTCGATCACATGGTTTTGGGTTGAACTGAAAATGCGCGAAAATTATTGTTTTAGTAGCCCACCCTAACCAAAACTCATTATAATCCCACTGAATAGTTCAGGGTCGTTTCACACCACCGTAGCGTAGCTTGAGCGACCTTTTTCGAAAAACGTTGCTGACGTATCTCTCCTAATGTCTGTTCTTTTAATTAAAATTATTGAACAATAAGGACATAATTGACCGAGCGTTGTGAGGTCTAAGATTCAAGTCGACGGTCTGGCATTTCTCTTAATGTTTAGATGTTTATATGTTGCGCATTTACGGCGAAACGCGGTAATAGATATCACGTATATACCAGGTTTTTGGAAATTTTGCATTCCAAGGATAATATAAAAGGAAAAAGGAGCCTCCTTTATACGCCAATATTAGAGTAAAAAACTGGTGTGGCGCACTCACACAACTTTCCTTGCCATTATGAAAATTAATCACCTGACGCTAGTGTTCCCGCGCATCTCAAGTCTACTATTCAAAGATTTGAGCCAGCTGGTGACAGGGCAATAACGCTGGAGACATAGGAAGTCTGCTATCACTCCATAGTGAATGATTTAATAGAATCAACAGTTGCCAACAGTTTGCAATTGGATAATCAAATTTTCTCGAATTTCAAGCTTATTTTCAATTTTAGGTGAAAATTTTGCTGAACATTAATTGTAGAGATTTTCATGCTCAATCTTTTCCAGTTGAAATTTTTCGTTTAAATTATATCTGAAGCCTGATAATTGAGAATCTAAAATCAAACTTTGCATAGATGGTGCAGTCCTCCTGAAATGTTTACGGATATGAGACTTGGGGCAGTTGATAGAGCTTATCGATGAATATTTTAGGTATGGATTTCATCAAAATCGTTGGAGCCGTTTCCGAGAAAATCACGAAAAACCCTGTTTTTGACAACATTTTCGCCATTTTAGCTACCATCTTGAATCGCATTTGATCGAAATTGTTCGTGTCGGATCCTTATATTGTAAGGACCTTAAGTTCCAAATTTCAAGTCATTCCGTTAATTGGGAGATGAGATATCGTGTACACAGACGCACATACACTCATACACACACACACACACATACAGACCAATACCCAAAAACCAGTTTTTTGGACTCAGGGGACCTTGAAACGTATAGAAATTTAGAAATTGGGGTACCTTAATTTTTTTCGGAAAGCAATACTCTCCTTACCTATGGTAATAGGGCAAGGAAAGTAAAAATCAGACTGTAGAATAATTATTCATCATAAATCAGCTGCCGAGTTGATTATAAATTGCATACCATGACGCATGCAATTCAATATCTCAATGTAACTTGGTAAAAAATCATTTGCTGTGTGGACTTCAAATTGCATGCCTCATTTAGGGCAATTTTTATGCTTTATTAAATGAACGATTGATTGCTTGCAACAACGCATGCAATTAATAACTAAAATAACATAGTATTGTCTCTCGTACTTTCACTGCTTTGAACTCGGGCTGTCCTGTTGTAAGTATGTATTGAAGGAGATTAGCTTATGATGTTAGCATTTTTGATACACCAACCCCAACAGCCATTAGTCGTTTTCACACTGATATCTCGCCGACAAGACATACAGACAGGATTTACTCTGATGGTCAGTAGAAGAGGAGGATGCGGTTTATAACTACGCGAGGTCTACTGTTCACAGAACTACTAGTAAAAATAATAGTGAGAGGAAAAAAACGTGACCTTTTCCTATTCCTCTTCCAAACTTATAAGGTTACTTCACTTATATGGGCTTCAAATTAATAAAAACAATATAAAACTTGTACCCTTTATTAAAACCTAGTCAGTTTGTCATCGTCCCGTCTTTTATCATTCGAATCTCACTATATTATAACTTATTATTTCAACTTGAAAATGACCTATTGACGAAACTAGTTGTTAGAATATTTTGAGCTTTTGATAAAGAGTGCTACAAGTTTTTATATTATTTTTTTAGATAAGGGTTTACATAGTTTATAATAGGTCAAGTCTTGTAGTTCTTCACTTCACAAAATTTTTAGTTCTAAAATAAATTATCACAGTATATTTTTACTTTCCTTGCCCTATTACCATAGGTAAGGAAAGTATTGCTTTCCGAAAAAAATTAAGGTACCCCAATTTCTCAATTTCTATACGTTTCAAGGTTCCCTGAGTCCAAAAAAGTGGTTTTTGGGTATTGGTCTGTATGTGTGTGTGTGTATGAGTGTATGTGCGTCTGTGTACACGATATCTCATCTCCCAATTATCGGAATGACTTGAAATTTGAAACTTAAGGTCCTTACACTATAAGGATCCGACACGAACATTTTCGATCAAATGCAATTCAAGATGGCGGCAAGAATGGCGAAAATGTTGTCAAAAACAGGGTTTTTCGCTATTTTCTTGAAAACGGCTTCAACGATTTTGATCAAATTCATACCTAAAATAGTCATCGATAATCTCTATCAACTGCCACAATTCCCATATATGTAAAAATTTCAGGAGCTCCGCCCCATCAATGCAAAGTTCGATTTTAGATTCCCAATTATCAGGCTTCAGATACAATTTAAACAGAAAATTTCAAGTGGAAAAGATTAAGCATAAAAATCTCTACAATTGATCTCTAGAATTGAAAATAAGCTCGAAATTCGAGAAAATAACATTATTCAATTGCAAACTGTTAGCAACTGTTGATTCTATTAAATCATTCACTATGAAGAGATAGCAGACTTCGTGTGTCTGCAGCGCTATTGTCCTGTTACCAGCTGGCTCAGATCTTAGAATAGTGGACTTGAGATGTGCGGGAACACTAGCGTCAGTTGATCAATTATCATAACGGCAAGGAAAGTTGTGTGAGTGCGCCACACCAGATTTTTAATTTTGATGCTTCAAACCAGTGTAGCCTTGCGTCGCATCGTTAAAGCTATAGTGAGGTCCACGGTATAATGGCTGTATTTGATTAACATTGGTGTTTCTATCCTTGTCTATCATTCGACAAAACAGATGACGCTATCCTTTCCTAGCTCCAGAGCATAGCAAGATCTTTTTCAACAATATAATTAATTAACATAATATTTTCGATCTCAATCATGGAAATGTACCACTTTATCATTGAAAAATATTCATTCTTGACGGATAAAATATAATTGATCATCTAGACTGTTCAATAACCCTGCACACACACATATCGATTTTTGTTCGTAAGATATTTTGCTATATTTATAAATTCTATCAGATTAAACGGAACTTGACAAACGTCATCTGTTTGAAATCATCTATTCAATCTAATAGAATTCACAGGTACGGCAAAATATTGTACGAACAAAAACAATGTGTTTGTAGCTAACCTAAATCTCACATAAGCTATTCTCTATAAAAGGCAGTGACAAGGCAGAGAACCGCTGTTTTTCTATCTTTCTTCACTGTCATTATAGCTTGGACCTTACTATAATAATTTCTGTTCATTTCAAAACAGCTGAGAATCGCGTTGTTTCGATGAAGAAGAGACTAATAATCAAGTGGCAAAATATTGAACGGTATAAAAATGAAAATAGTTATTTGTATATCTAGAGTGAAAAGTACGACTTTTTCTCCCTGTGGGAAAAAGTTTGAAGCCCGAGGCGAAGCCGAGGGCAGCAATTTTCCTGAGGGAGAAAAAGTATTTTTCGCTCGTGATGTACACAACATTTTTCCTCCATCTACATTTTTTTATAGAAACTGCAAATAAAATCATTCTAATAACCTACGTATTGGTGACAATGATTCCTAACAACATAACCTAAATCTAAAACCTAAAAACCGGTCGTCTGATTGGCACTGCCGATTGCGCTATCTATCGGCATTCGGCAAAAGTTGTAACAATTATATCAGCTGAGCAGCTACCAAAAATGGCTGACTCCAGATCACGCGGTTCAGATTTGAATTGCAGATCAAAAATATTTGTTGGCTGGTATTTTGAATAGAATAAAATATTTTTAAAATTGTATAAATTTTTATCGTCTACTAATATTAAGAATATAATAATTATCATACAAACATATATTTCATGAGTTAATCAAATTTCTGGTTGTGGTATTGAATTCAGTTGACTCAATGACAGACACCTCTATTATGCTTCCTCATCTGAGCTTAGACCTTCTAACCTATTACAATGTAAGTTTCAAAATAGAGATGCTCCTCATGTTATTTAAATGGAGTCACTTTTACTCCCTAGGGAGTTTTTCTGTTTTTTACTACCGAGAGCGAAAAAGTGACACTTTAGTATTAGGTTTCAGGGAGTAAAGTAAGTACTTTAGACAGTAGCTGGAGGAAAAGATAATTGAAACGGTATTTTCACGTTATGGTTCAACAAGAACCAATCAGCGAAATTATCTTCTCAAATAAGACTTTTCTGATTGGTTCTCGTGGAATTAAACACGAATAAAATTCAACCGGCTCTTGTGCAACTGGGTCATAGTATTTTAATTCTCTTCTTCTATGAAAAACATTTTCATCAAATTGAAAATATCAATCTCCCACACTGTACCAATTAAATCAAATTCCAATTTTTATTATTGTCATAAACAAAAATTGATTGCATCAACAAAAGTCAATCTCCTCTTCATCTCCCGGATAAATACAAATTTCCATACCACCAAATGAATTCAAAATACCAATTTTTGAAGAGACAAAACAAACATTATTACATCCATAAATTGGATTCTTCTCTGGTTGCAGATCGTTTTTCATCCGTCGAAACCATTTATTAGTGAATGTGACTTAAATTAATCATATTTCGTAATTGACTTCATGAAATTATTCCCGAATACTCCGTGACTGAACTCTATATAGTGATATCAATTTCAAACGGTCAGTATACCTCATCAAACTCTCCATTATATATATTATATTATATTATATTATTCATCTATTTATTTATTCATTCATATACAAATACAATCCAGGTAAAACAACAGGCAAGACATTCAAACAAGGCTATACTTTACATTCAAATAAGGCTGAGAATCTATAGTGAGGTCCACGTTATAATGGCAGTGTTTGATTAGCAATGGTATTGCTATCCTTGTCTATCATTCAACAAAGCGGATAGCGCTATCTCTTTCTCGCTTTGTTCTGTTGCCAGATCGTATTTTAACAATGTTGTAGAATTAATAATTAACCAACAAAATATTTCATCCTAAATTATGTAAATTCATTATGAAATCATTGAAAAATATAATTTCTTGCTTAATTGACCGAGCGAAGTGAGGTCTAAGATTAAAATCGACGGTTTGGCATTTCTCTTAATGTTTAGATATTTGAATGTTTGAATGTTTAAAATGTTTATATGTTGCGCATTTACGGCGAAACGCGGTAATAGATTTTCATGAAATTCGACAGGTATGTTCCTTTTTTAATTGCGCCTCGACGTATATACAAGGTTTTTGGAAATTTTGCATTTCAAGGATAATATAAAAGGAAAAAGGAGCCTTCTCCATACGCCAATATTAGAGTAAAAATCAGACTATAGAATTATTCCTCATAAATCAGCTGACAAGTGATTACACAGATGTGTGTGGAGAAGCCAGTCTATTGCTGTATTGCCATAAGGTCTGTAGTTTCAATCAGGTACTTGCGGATGAGAATACTGCGTGAGGTCTACTGTTCACAGAACTACTAGTAAAATATAATTGATTATTTGAAACGAGAGTGAACAGTTGATATTAGGCTACATCAATAAACTGTATCAGCTACCGTTTATAGAAGGCATTGACAAGACAGAGGATCGGCAACGTTGTTCTCCTATCTTTCTCCACTGCTGTTATAACGTGAACCTCACTATATCTGCAATAAAACTGGATAGAGTTAAACAATAAAGTGTGACTGACAGTAATTAGTGGTTGATGAATATCGGTGGCACGATCATAATTGAAATCGTAATTGGGTTTGCTCAATTGATGGAATTTGTTTTAATATCGTTTCTGAGAGATACAGTTTTTGACAAGTTTTTAATTTATTTGGGAACTAATTGCGTGGTGGCGTTCAATTAATTTCGTGTTCCGTGCTTTCCATACTGAAATATTGGCTGAAATATTTTTTGTGGCTTGACTGTTACACGAGAGATTTAGGAGTGGGATCAGAGACTTCAAACTGTCTTTTTACTTTCCTTGCCCTATTACCTATTTGCCCTATTTGCTTTCCGAAAAAAATTAAGGTACCCAAATTTCTACATTTCTATACGTTTCAAGGTCCCCTGAGTCCAAAAAAGTGGTTTTTGGGTATTGGTCTGTATGTATGTGTGTGTGTGTGTGTGTGTGTGTGTGTGTGTATGAGTGTATGTGCGTCTGTGTACACGATATCTCATCTCCCAATTAACGGAATGACTTGAAATTTGGAACTTAAGGTCCTTACACTATAAGGATCCGACACGAACATTTTCGATCGAATTCAATTCAAGATGGCGGCTAAAATGGCGTGAATGTTGGCAAAAACAGGAGTTTTCGCGATTTTCTCGAAAACGGATCCAACGATTTTGATCAAAATTCATACCTAGAAAATTCATTGATAAGCTCTATCAACTGCCACAAGTCCCATATCTGTAAAAATGTCAGGAGCACTGCACCATCTATGCAAAGTTTGATTTTAGATTTTCAATTATCAGGTTTCAGATATAATTTAAACGAAAAATTTCAAGTGGAGAATATTGAGCATGAAAATCTCTTCAATTAATGTCCAGTAACATTTCCACCTAAAATTGAAAATAAGCTTGAAATTTGAGAAAATGTGATTATTCAATTGAAAACTGTTGGCAACTGTTGATTCTGTTAAATCATTCACTATGAAGAGATAGCAGACTTCGTGTGTCTGCAGCGCTATTGGCCAGTCACCAGCTGTTTTCAGATCTTAGAAAAGTAGACTTGAGATGCGCGGGAACACTAGCGTCAGTTGATCAATTCTCATAACGGCAAGGAAAGTTGTGTGAGTGCACCATACCAGATTTTTTCTTTAGGCCCGCCGCAAAGTAGACCCACGAAAAGCAACCCACGCTGAGGGATATTTTGTGAACCATTGCTATAGAATTATTCATAATCAATCAGCTGACAAGTGGATTATTCATTGCATGAATTACACAGATGTCTGGAGAAGCTCAGCAATGGTTTACAAAACATCCCACGGCGTGGGTTGCTTTTCGTGGATTGGCGTGGGTCTACTTTGCAGCGGGCCTTAGGACTACTTTTAAGTCACTCAGTGACGGAATAATTTAAGAGGGTAAACTACTCAGATTTATATTATTGTTTACTTCAAACTGTCTATGTAAATTCTTATAAATAGCACAAATACTCCAATCCTTTCTTTTTAATGCGAATGATGATGACCTCATGAGATGATCAAACGTTCATGTCATCGGTGGGACTCGAACCCACGAACCAGGCGGTGATAAAGAACCGAAGTTTGTAAAACTTCTTACGATGTTTCACCAATCCAACCAGTCTCATCTCAAAAATTAATGCTGACATTTGAAAGTGACTAGGTACAGTAGAAGTACTTATCTATTTATTTATTCATTTATTTACAATGCAAATAACACTAATGTAATTACATTAAAAATAATAAGGTAGTCCTTGTGCTATTTTTCTCCCAAATTTATAGGTGACAAAGTCCAAGATAAGGTTAGAATTTCACGTGTACAATTTTTATAAAATTTTGGTCCAAAATAAACATCAAAACTATAAATTTTGAATTTAGATGCCTTAAATTGATAAATTAATTAGAAATATTTCACTCAATTAACACTTTTAACGAATAATATTGAGTTATTTGAAAAATTTGGAACTATTCAAGAAACACAAACTCGTAAACACTAAATCAATGAACATGAAGAAGATGGTGAAGAAGAAGGTGAGGAAAGAAGAAAAAGAAGAAGGAGAAGAAGAAGGAAAATAAGAAGACACTTATGATTTCTTCTTCATTTGATACTACCTTCTCTAATACTATTGGTTGACGGCGATTTTGGACTTGAGCTAGGAGACCTGCTACGCATACCAATCAGGTGCCAATGTACAAGGCCACGCCCCCAATGCACTCTCATTGGTCAATAGTGTTCGATACTCAAAATGACCGGCCATCCGGCCCCAAGAATAGTATATAGGAAATATATATACTATATACTGTATGATATACTATAGTATACCATATACTGCATACTATATACTATATACTATATACTATCCTTGGATCGAATCTCCTGCACCCGCAGACGTTGCCAATTCGTCATGTGTATTATACAAAAACTATCAATCTATTCTCGTTTATAATCAGC
Source organism: Nilaparvata lugens (assembly GCF_014356525.2). Taxonomy (NCBI): domain Eukaryota; kingdom Metazoa; phylum Arthropoda; class Insecta; order Hemiptera; family Delphacidae; genus Nilaparvata; species Nilaparvata lugens. Next base: position 3,262,146 of record NC_052507.1, read on the forward strand.
GTGAACAACGTGGATCAATTCTTCTTTGTCAACGTTGCACACATCTGTTCCGATTTCCATGTTTTTTTTTCAATCATAGTAGTTGACCGAGCGAAGTGAGGTCTAAGATTCAAGTCGACGGTTTGCATTTCTCTTATGTTTATATTTGCGTTACTGCGAAACGCGGCAATAGATCTCCATGAAATTTGACAGGTATGTTCCTTTTGAATTTCGCGGCAACGTATAAGGTTTTTTGGAATTTTCGCATTTAAGGATAATACAAAAAGAAAAGGAGTCTCCTTCGAACGCCAATATTACCGTAAATATCAAACTGAATAAATTTTATCCATCATAAATCAGCTGTCAAATAGATTATTAGTTGCATGCAACTGATATCTCAATGTAACTTAGTAAAAAATCAGCTAATCAGCTGTTGTGTGGACTATTAGTTGCATGCAATGACGCATGCAATTAATAACTGAAAGTAACATAGTATTTTCTCTCGACCTTTCTCTGCTTTCGACTCGGGCTGACCTGTTGCCAGTATGTCTTGAAGGAGATTAGCTTTTGATGTTAGCATTTTTGATACACCAACCCCAACAGCCATTAGTCGTTTTCACACCGATATCTCGCCGACACAACAGGACAGGACAGAATTTACTCCGATGGACAGTATGGACAGAGGAGGCTGTGTTCTATAACTGTGCGAGGTCTACTGTTCACAGAACTATTGGTATTCGAATGGTGTTGAACAGTTTCCACCGATACCGCAATGAGTGAGGGTTTGAAGCTGGTTTCAGCTAGCCGATTTCACACCGATATCTCGCCAACACGACAGGACAGGACAGAATTTACTCTGATGGACAGAGAAGGCTGTGGTCTATAACTGCGCGAGGTCTACTGTTCACAGAACTATTCGTATTCAAATGGTGTTGAACAGTTTCCACCGATACCGCAATGAGTGGACGTTTGAAGCTAGTTTCAGCTAGCCGATTTCATACCGATATCTCGCCGACACGACAGGACAGGACAGAATTCACTCTGATGGACACAGAAGGCTGTGGTCTATAACTGCGCGAGGTCTACTGTTCACAGAACTATTGGTATTCGAATGGTGTTGAACAGTTTCCACCAATACCGCAATGAGTTGACATTCGAAGCTAGTTTCAGCTAGCCGATTTCACACCGATATCTCGCCGACACGACAGGACAGAATCTACTCTGATGGACAGAGAAGGCTGTGGTCTATAACTGCGCAAGATCTACTGCTCACAGAACTATTCGTATTCGAATGGTGTTGAACAGTTTCCACCGACACCGCAATGAGTGAGGGTTTGAAGCTAACCTCAGCTTGTGACTGGGAATAAAAAACTGTAGAATAGCAGAGTTTTTCTGTTGATCTCTAACTCGATCTCAATAAATTACCGTCACTCATCGTTCCTGTGAATGAATGATATAAAAAGTAATGAATGAATGAAACCGATAAAAAATTCCATAGAAGCTGCAATGTGAAAAAATTGAAAAATTCAATTAATTAACCGTCTGCCAACTACTAACAATTGCACAGGCTGCTTTTTTGAAAGGTCCCGCAACTCAGTTGAAGTTGATTGTTAGGGGAGGCATTGAGGCATTGTTTCGGCAAGTATTTCACACACACATATCATATTTATATACATAAACACACACACATACTACGTACGTTACTCAGCTTTTGAAAAGTGGAGTGGATAGTCATTAGAATGAACAGACAGGCCTCATAAACATCAGCGAAGCGAAATTTCAATGTGTGAACTAACCTTTGTAATCGACTGATGAAAAGCTCGCTGAAATATTATTCGGCGTAAAATGTTGGGTGTTTCCATACACAAAGGAAGCTCACTGCTTCCTTTGTAATAGAATATTGTTCACCGCGGCGCCTCACTGAGGTCCACGTTATAATGGCAGTGTTTGGTTAGCAATGGCATTGCTATCATTCAACAAAGCTGAAAGTCTTTCAACAATGTAAAAATATAATAATTTGAAAAAATATTTGATCTTAATTATGGAACTATTGGAAAATATTATTTTTTGCTAAATAAAATATAATTGAATATTCAAAACGAGAAAGAGCACTTACTATTACATCAATAAACCTGTATAAACCAGCTTCCGCCTATAGAAGGCATTGGCAAGACAGAGGATCGGCAACGTTCTACTCCTATCTTTCTCCACGTTATAGCTTTATAAGCTTTCATGCATATCAATTCCGGTGAATATTGTTGGACAACATGCCTCTTAGTCTATTCATGCAGGTGTGAAATTTGAGAAGCACTTGAAAGAATTTTAATATTGAAGACTTCTAGAATTTCCGAAATTGATGTATTTAACAATCCATTCACTTGAATTATTGTTATTATGGTGAGGTTCACGCTATAATGGCAGTATTTGATAACCATTAGTGTTGCTATGCTTGTCTATCATTCGACAAAGCACATTGCGCTATCCTTTACTAGCTCCGCAACTTTGCCAGATCGTATTTTAACAATGTAGAAATAGGATACAGATCACTGAGAGATCCAAGAGATATCAAAGTGGGGTAGATCATGCTTAGAAATGTTACATATATAAATGTCTTCACATATGAAGGAACAGAAATAAACAATAGAAACAAATATCTTCAGAGATTTAACGCGGGATAATGCTTGGCAACCGTGCATACTTTGCAAATTGATAATTTCAAACAAATAAGTTGTTGATATATTAGTAGCCTATTAGACAGTGGCTAGGCAGAGAATCTACAACACTGTTCTCCTATCTTTCTTCACCACCGTTATAACGAGGACCTCACGATAATAGTACATGTTTCCTATGATCTATAATTCAGGGCAGTAAAGTGAGGTTCACGTTATAATGCAATGAAGAAAGATTGATTGATTGATTGAGTACTTTATTTATGTAGATTACAATATATACTGTCTTATACATTTATATACTGACAATAGCTTACAATACAGCAAAATTATAGATGAATTTACATGATATAGACTAAGAAATAATTATTGAACTGTATATGATATGAAAAAGCAATTTGTAATATGATAACTATAGATAATAATTATATTGTTATGCATCTACATAAATTGGCGGAGCTTTGGACATATCAATGTCCATTCTTCGGAAAGAATATTAAAAATATCCTCCCCACTAACTCTCTACCAAAGATAGGAGAACGGCGTCGCCGATTCTCTGTCTTACCACTGCCTTCCATGGAGGATAGCTGATACCGGTATCTGATGTCATAATCTGTTCATTCTTGTTCATAATAATCAATCATATTTAATTCGGCAAGAAATATTATTTGTTCATAGAAAAATATATCTCTATTTTTCTATGAACAAATAATAAATTTCCGTAACTAAGATTGGATATTTTGTAAATTGATTAATGATAATAGTAATTTTTTCCACCCTTTCCTCTTCCTTTTCCTTCGTCCTGGTACCCCCAGAAGAAGGGAGTTTATTTTATAAAATATAACAAACAAAATGAAAGATACACTTATAAAAGAAATCTTACAAACAAAAAATGAAGAATAAAAACAAATCAAGAATGACGAATGATAAAAAAATTCCTTTCCAGTGGAAAATTTCAAAAATTATAAACCAGACGAAATATAAATTCTCCAAAACCTTCTGAACAAGGTTTGACTGGAGGAGTCAAGTTTCACATTATATTAAGAAAAAAATAGAGATAGTAGTTTGATATAATCAATCAGTGATCTCAAAATAATAATTTTTAATTCAAATCATATCAAAAGAAAAATAGTTGTAAATCTTGAGTAGAAAAAAATTAATTGATATATTGATAATAATTCATTTAATTGTATTGTGTAGCAATATGTAGCAATGAGTATAATAAAACGATGGGATTTCAGTTGTTGCTTATCAGAAATAGTAATACACAAGAAAAAATTAGATAAAAAAAAGAAAGAAATAATAAAAAAAATACTAATAATTTCTCTGATTGCCAATGAATAGCAACCAGAGGAGTTTATTGACAAAACATATACATAATTGTTATATTATACATACAAAATTGCTAATACTTAACTTAGTTCCAATTAAGTTAAGATTATATTTCTACATTGTTGAAGAACGATCCGGCAACTTTGTACAGTTAGAAAAGGATAGCGTTATCTGATTTATTGTATGATAGACAAGGATAGCAACACTCATAATAACGTGGAACTCACTCTAATATCGCCGGTCAACAACTGTCCCTGTAAACAAACAATGATCGGCAAAGACAACACAAATGCTCATGGATTACGTTAACCCCCGTTAAACTCCAATTAACAGAGTTACGTCTGTTTTTATGTTGAACCTACTCGATCTGTTGATCTGCTATTCTATAGTGAGGTCCACGTTATAATGTCAGTGCTCGATCAACATTGGTGTTGCTATCCTTGTCTATCATTTGACAAAGCAGATAACGCTATCCTTTTCTAACTGTACAAAGTAGCCGGATCGTTTTTCAACAATGTAGAAATATAATCAATTTACAAAATATCCTATCTTAGTTATGGAAATTTATTATTTGACAATAAATTCAAAATTTATAGTTTTCATGTTTATTTTGGACTAAAATTTTATAAAATTGTACACGTGAAATTCTAACCTTATCTTGGACTTTGTCACCTATAAATTTGGAAGAAAAATAGCACAAGAACTACCTTATTATTTTATCTTCTATAATGTTATTGCATTAGTGTCATTTTCATTGTAAATTAATAAAATTTATTTAATAAATGAATGAATTATTTGACATAAATTACCTTCACGAATGAAATGTAACTAGTAGTTCTGTGAACAGTAGACATCGCTCTCAGTAAGTTACATTGACCTGTTGTTATGTTTACTCAAAAATTAATTAATAATTTATCAATTTAAAATGTCTAGAGAAAATCCTAAATAAATATAGAGCTTTCTGTCCTATCGTACCGTGACGTGTCGTCCCGGAATGTGAGTGTGAGCGCTGTTATCAGGTCTGGCTGCAACTGTCTACAACGTTGATGGAATGATACAATTTCAAAATGTTTGATGTTTTTGAACGGGTAGTATTATGGTCAACTGTCTACTAACGTTGATGGAAAGATGAATTTTCAAGATGTTCGATGTTTTTGAACGGGTAGTATTATAGTCCACTAGACAGCTGATTTATGATGAATAATTTATAATGATTTTTACAGTAATATTGGCGTATGAAGGAGGCTCCTTTTTCCTTTTATATTATCCTTGAAATGCAAAATTTCCAAAAACCTTGTATATACGTCGACGCGCAATTTAAAAAGGAACATACCTGTCAAATTTCATGAAAATCTATTACCGCGTTTCGCCGTTATGCGCAACATATAAACATATAAACATTTAAACATTAATAAAACATTCAAACATTAATTCAAACATTTAAACATTAAGAGAAATGTCAAACCGTCGACTTGAATCTTAGACCTCACTTCGCTCGGTCAATTATTTCAAACAATGATGAACAGTTGATTTCACATCATACAGATCAGCTATCCTCTATTGTAGGAAGTGAATCGGCAACGCTGCCCTCCTATCCTTCTCCATTGCCATTATAACGTGAACCTCACTATTATGAATGAAATTTAATTGATTATCTCAAACAATAATTAACAGTTGATATTACATCATACAGATCAGCTATCCTCTATAGTAGGCAGTGACAAGGCAGAGAATCGGCAATGCTGTTTTCTCATCCTTCTCCACTGCCATTATAACGTGGACCTCACTAAAGCTGTTGATCCTGTCCACTAATTTGACAACGGACAAAAATGGCTTCCATTCTGTTTGCCTGTTTACGTTCGGAATTCAACGAAAATACAGGACACCCAGCAAAATGGTTCCGATTAGACCCCATTGATAGATAGAGTCTGATAATGTTTTCAGTGGAGCTTAGTAATAATATTAATTGAATACAGCAAACTAGTAGGGCTCTATTAGAGACAAATAAATGGGTTTGAATGGATAATTAGACATTTAACAGTATCTTTATTCTATGGCTCTATGCTCCTGTGATGCTTGTGTTCACGTTATAACGGCTGTAGTTGATTGGAGTTTTTGTTGCTAACCTTGTTGACCGAACGTAGTGAGGTCTATGTTTCACTCAGATTTTCTTTTGTCTGACTGTATGTTACGCGATTACGGCCAAACGCGTTGATAGAATTCGATGAGATTTGGCAGGAATATTCCTTTCTCAACTGCGCGTCGATGTAAACACAAGGTTTTTTGAAATTTGGCATTTTAAGGATGTTATGAAAAGGAAAAGAATTCCTCCATACTCTGATATCACTATAATATATAATTTACTCTTAAGATAGGATTAATCAGACTATAGAATTATTCATAATCAATCAGCTGACAAGTGGATTACACAGATGTTCTGGAGAAGCCCTGTCTATTTCTACATATTGTTTTCAATATTTTGTTTTGCAGTCATGGTATTATCATCAGTATCATAAGTATTATAATGGTATTATAATCAGTATCAGTATCAAATGTGAGAATTTGAAGAAAAACTAATTTGATGGGTTATTAAAAATAATCGAATGAAATAAACTAAATCAACTAAATAATGCTGAATAAATTATAATATTTCTGAATGTAAAATAGTTATTTGTGCATCTAGGGACTAAAGTGCAACTTTTTCTCCCTGAGGGAAACTGTTGTCGCCCGATGGCGTAGCCGAGGGCGACAATTTCCCTGAGGGAGAATAAGTACTTTAGTCCCGTGATGCACACAACATTTTTCCTCCACCTACACCAATACCTATAACAATGAATAATTTTACTACATCTTCACGCTTTCACACTATTTCAGCTCTATTTCGATTGTTAGGTTATGTTCAACCGTTGGTGGATATGAAAAAGTACACACCTCTAACGTCATTAGAGGTGTGTACTTTTTCATATCCACCAACGGTTGAACATAACCTAACAATCGAAATAGAGCTACTTATTTCCTAGAGCTAAAATATTCCAAAGATCGAAATAGAGCTCTTTTACTTTTCCTCTACCGACCACGACAGTGTTGCCACATTCCTCATTCTTCAATCGCGGCGTTGTCGGACTTCTTCCCATGTTAATCTTATGGGTTTATTTTTACTCCCTTGGGAGTAAAAGTGATCACTTTTCCCGCTGGGAATTATTTTAGTCCCATGGGAGGAAAAGTAGTACTTTAGTATTCGATTCCAGGGTGTAAAATGAGACTTTTGATAGTAGGTGGAGGAAAAGATAATTTTCATCAGATGGAAAGATTATCACGGAACTGGATGAATTATATCATATGGAAAACAAATTCAAACGTGAACTGAGTTTGTTGACATTTCAAACAGGTGACATCAGATACTTGTGGATGAGAAAACTGCGTGAGGTCTACTGTTTACAGTAGCAGATCTTCTCCACCGCTGCAATGTTTCCATATCGTTTTTCAACAATCTAGAAATATAATTGATTGACAAAAAACGTTATCTCAATAATTTATGAAAATTCAACATTAAATCATGTATCTCTCAGTAAATAACTTCATTCATCTACTTTTTTGGTAGCCTACTTCATTTTCCTCCTGATAAAGAACAAGAAATAGAAAAATATGATATTTTTACTGAGTTATCAGATGTTACCCGTAGATCCAGTTTCACAAAAGCCGTTTAAATTTCAGCCGTGATTAACTTTGCGAGAACCAGTCAGAGAAGGCGTTTTTGAAAAGACGGCTTCTCTGATTGGTTCTCATGGAATTAATCACGGTTAAAATTTAACGGCTTTATGCAACCTGGCCTTAGTTCCATTTCTTCACCAATCAGAGACAAGAAAGCGGAATTGAAAGTGTGACTTGGAGGCGTGGTCTAGTCTGCAACTTGATCACGATTGATTCGGCGTTTTCTATTTATCGGTGCATCTTCCGTTTATCTATTCTCGCATTTGTTATTCTACTTGTGAATCCTTCTCTGAATATTAGCACGTATTACTTCCAATTTTTACTTTCCTTGCCCTATTACCATAGGTAAGGAAAGTATTGCTTTCCGAAAAAAATTAAGGTACCCCAATTTCTAAATGTCTATACGTTTCAAGGTCCCCTGAGTCCAAGAAAGAGGTTTTTGGGTATTGGTCTGTATGTGTATGTGTGTGTGTGTGTATGAGTGTATGTGCGTCTGTGTACACGATATCTCATCTCCCAATTAACTAACGGAATGACTTGAAATTTGGAACGTAAGGTCCTTACTATATAAGGATCCGACACGAACAATTTCGATCAAATGCGATACAAGATGGCGGCTAAAATGGCGGAAATGTTGTCAAAAACAGAGTTTTTCGCGATTTTCTCGAAATCGGCTCCAACGATTTTGATTAAAGTTATACCTGAAATTAATAGTCATCGATAAGCTCTATCAACTGCCACAAGTCCCATATCTGCAAAAATTTCAGGAGCTCCGCCCCATCTATGCAAAGTTTGATTTTTGATTCTCAATTATCAGGCTTCAGATACAATTTGAACGAATAAATTCGAGTGGAGAAGATTGAGCATGAGAATCTCTACAATTAATGTTCAGTAATATTTTCACCTAAAATTAAAAATATGCTCGAAATTCGAGAAAAATTTGATTATCCAATTGCAAACTGTTGGCAACTGTTGATTCTGTTAAATGATTCACTATGAAGAGATTGCAGACCTCGGGGTCTCCAGCGTTATCGCCCTGTCACCAGCTGGATCAAATCTTTGAACAGAAGACTTGAGATGCGCGGGAACACTAGCGTCAGGTGATCAATAATTTTCATAACGGCAAGGAAAGTTATGTGAGTGCGCCACACCAGATTTTATTATCATTATCAAATAAATAAATAAATTTATTTATTTATATTTTATTGGTATCTCTCCACATATCTCACTAGAAATTCCATTAAACCAAATAGAACTTCTAATTGTAAATATTTACTCAATCATCACAACATATTATATTACTTCCAATTTCATTTGTTTCTTTCCACACATATATTATCACTTCTCGGATCGGACCAATTTAAGCCTCCCCTTTCAACCTCACTCCTGTGTGATGTATCCTAAAAAAGGAACAAGTTGAAGAAATGACGTCACAATATTTCATTTTGCCTTCCGCGACATCAATATCATTTTGCAATGTTGAATGCCACAGCCTAATATTAAGGCCTCACAGCCTCATATTTAATAATATCCTTTTCAGAGAATCAACAATTATTTGTTGAAACACCGCCAATTTTTGAAGTTACATCACAATAATTGCTCTCAAATATAATAACAAACTCTCTCTCAATCAATCTCGCTCTCTCCCTACCTCTCTATATATGATGATATGTGATATGAATTATATGATATAATTATCAATAAATATATCTATCTATCCATCTCTCTCTCTCCATACCTCTCAATTCAACTCTCTATTACTGTCTCTCACTCTCTATCCATCTCTGACACTCACTCTCTCTCTTTCCTTTTTCTCTTTCATTCTCTCCATCCATCACTCTCTCACTCTCTCTCTCTCGATTTCTCTCTTCCATTCATCACCATCTCTCATTTACCCGGTCATGTGTTAATGGTAAGGATATCTTATATCCTTCTTAGAGAATCGACAATTATTTGTTGAAACACCGCCGATTTATGAAGTTACATCACATTATTATATTATCGTTATTCTAATTGCATTCAATCTTTATTGTCATTGATTAATTGTTTATACTTTGTAAAATTTGTTGAATAATTAGCATTACCGTCATTTAATGTAAATTAGTGTATAAGCCAGTAAATATTGTAACATACATAAATAAATAAATGTAATCTAATCTAATCCAACTCTCTATTACTATCTCTCACTCTCTATCCATCTCTGACACTCACTCTCTCTCTTCACCTTTCTCTTTCATTCTCTCCATCCATCTCCCTCTCCTCTCTCTGTCAATATAATTATCTATAGTTATTATATTACGAATTGCTTTTTCATATCATATACAGTTCAATAATTCTTTTAGTCTATATTATGTAAATTCATCTATAATTTTGCTGTATTGTAAGCTATTGTATATAAGTGTATAAGCCAGTATATATTATTGTAATCTACATGAATAGAGTACTCAATCAATCAATCAATCTCCATACCTCTCAATTCATCTCTCTATTAATGTCTCACACTCTCTATCCATCTCTGACACTAACTCTCTCTCTCTCTCTCCCTTTCTCTTGTGTGTGTGTGTGTGTGTGTGTGTGTGTCTTTTCTTCCCTCCTTATCTATTCCTTTCTTCTTCTTTCCTACTTCTATCGAAATGGTCTATGGATTTTGAACTGACTTTTATACCGTTTTCACTTTTCTCATTTTTATTATTGTATTTTTTCCACTGACTTAAATTCGAAAGAATTTTTTTTCTTTCTTTCCTTCACTTGATATTTGAAAGTATTTATTATTGTAAAATTAGTTTGTTTTCATAGTCTTATAATCTTTGTTATACAGTGTTTTAGTTTTACTTATAATTGTATTGGAGGGTTAAGTGTAAGAGAGGGCCGGCTGCGCCCTAGCTTCACCCTGCCAGGTTTTTTAATAAAGGCAGCAAATCAATCAATCAATCAATCTCTTTTATACAGATTACATCACGATAATTGCTCTCGAATATAATATCAAACTCTCTCTCTCAATCAATCTCGCTCTCTCCCCACCTATCTCTCTCTCCATACCTCTCAATTTATCCCTCTATTACTGTCTCTTACTCTCTATCCATCTCTGACACACACTCTCTCTCCCTTTCTCTTTCATTCTCTCCATTCACATCACAATAACACAGAATATATCACAATAATTGCTCTCAAATATAATATCAAACTCTCTCTCTCTCACTCTCTCTCTCTCTCTCTCTCCCTCTCTCTCTCTCTCCATACCTCTCAATTCATCTCTCTATTACTGTCTCTCACTCTCTATCCATCTCTGACACTCTCTCTCTCTCCCTTTCTCTTCCATTCTCATCACAATAACACAGAATCCATCACGATAATTGCTCTCAAATATAATATCAATCTCTCTCTCTCTTAATCAATCTCGCTCTCTCCCTGCCTCTCTCTCCCTCTCCATACCTCTCAATTCAAATCTCTATTACTGTCTCTCACTCTCTATCAACTCCGACACTCACTCTCTCTATCTCCCTTTCTCTTTCATTCTCTCCATCAATCTCTCTCTCATTCTCTCTCACCTTTTCTCTCTAATTCTTCCCATACATCTCTCTCACTCTCTCTCACAAGCAGAGCAGAACGCCGTTTGACATATTTTCAGTGTTATCTCACAATTGCATTCAAGCTCAAAATCGTCTTAAAGATGGCGAAAAGCTCACACCCATCAGAAAAGCCACATGTTCGGTGCTTTCCTTTGCAGTATTTCTCCACATAATAGATCTCACCGTTATATCACATAATAGATATCACCGTTATATCACATAATACCGTTATATCACATAATATAAAACATCATGACGGAGGATTTCATGTTTGCTACCACATTTCACACCTACAAATACATCCGGCTTGAGAGTCATCTGTATTGTGATATTCATTTTGAAATGTCAGCGTTGATAGAAGGCATAGCATTGTAGTTGTTGATTACTTATTTACTGTCAGATATCAGGCATTAATCCTTGGAAAAGAATGACAAACTAAACAGGTGAAATATCTTGTATGTTATCAAATGTTCAGCAAACTCAGGGTCGTATGCTTCTTTCCTATTTGTTTATTATCAAGCTATCAAAATCAAAAGGCTTTCTCAGGAAAAAATTTTTTCCGATCATTACTTTTTAAAATATCAGCGCCTAAAGTTAAATTTTGGGACAGAACAATTCAAATTCGGTGAGAGATGAATCCATGAGATTTGGAGGATACATTCATAATGGTATTTGATAGAGTAAAATTAAGATATTTCTAAAATATCAATTTCTGAGAAAGTTATTCGATTTACCAAAATGAAATTTTTGTTTTATTCAATCAACAATATCATGAAGAATCTCATGAATTATAAGGGCATACGGCCATGAACATTTGATAACATACAAGATATTTCACCTGTTTAGTTTATCATTCATTAGGATTTGTAATACATTAGGACTAGAAGCTCTGTGAACAGTAGACCTCACGCAGTTTTCTTACCCACAAGTATCTAATGTCACCTGTTCTAGTTGATTCAGTTGAATCATTATTTACTCTTAAAAACTGTTATTTGTTTACTCCTAGATCAAAAACTCACTTGAGTTAATAAACACAGTTCACGTTTTGAATTTGTATAACATTTATGATGATTCATCCAGTTTCATCATAATCTTTCCATCTGATAGAAATATTTCTCAACTATTTTGAAATTAATTTTTCCAATCAAGAATATTATAACTTTTTCGGCATTATTCACAATCACCCATTTAATTTGTTTTTCAAATGTGAGAATACTGATACTGATGGGAAGCATCATAAAAAATATTGAAACCCCACCTTATAGAAATAGACACAGTCAGAAATCTGTGTAATGCATGCAATGAATAACTTATAACTTGTCAGTTGATTGATCATGAATAATTTTATAGTCTGATTGATCCTATCTTCATAGTAGGTGATAATATAGTGATATCAGAGTATGGAGGAATTCCTTTTCTTTTCATATTTCCTTAAAATACAAAATTTCAAAAAACCTTGTGTATACATCGACGCGCAGTTGAAAAAGGAATATTCTTGCCAAATCTCATCGAATTCTATCAACGCGTTTGGCCGTAATCGCGTTAGATACAGACAGACAAAAGCAAATCGAGTTGAAACATAGACCTCACTACGTTCTGTCAATAATATCCAGAATATTGTCAAACCATAATATCATTTCCTACAGATACCTTGAAAAGTGACCATTTCTACACTGATTGCAGGCCGCAAAGAATCACTTTTCCGCACTAGTGGCGCGTATATCTGTACGCACCTTTAAAATCAATTTCCATCAAATGAAAGATTATCACGGAGCTGGATGAATTATGTCATATGGAATACACATTCAAACGTGAACTGAGTTTGTTAACATTTCAAACAGGTGACATCAGATACTTGTGGATGAGAAAACTGCGTGAGGTCTACTGTTCACAGAGCTACTAGTCGTTACATTTAAACGATCAGATACATTTCAACCAATATAACATCACTAGTCTTATCATGAATTTGTTACAGCATTTTTCGGCGTTGTTTCTCCAAGATTTTCTAACATTTCTCCAATGATCTCGTATATTTATAACATGTAACAAAATTTAATAAACTTAATTGTTGTGTTTGCTCTGTTTGAATCGTCATTTTGTAACGTTTGTATGGAAGAGAATAATTGGAAATTTCGAAAGGGGAGAGAGAATGGGCCTGTCATGCTAGGTCAATGACAGTCCACCTTCACAGTTCAGACGTTCACCTTGATAGGTCATGGCTTCCACAAATAACGGTTCTCGGCCGTTACGCTACTGGTTGATACTGCTGAATATCGTTACTACTGCTGCTCTCTAATTCAGTTTTAGTCTACCTTACTTACTTACTTACTCCTCAGCTCTACAGGTCTTTACAACCCTTGGCCTCCCTCACATAGCCTCTCCATCTGTCTCGATCCTCGGCCTGTCCCCTCCAGTTACGAACTCCAAGCATCCTTAGATGGCGATCCACATCATCCGTCCATCTATTTCTTGGTCGACCTTTTCTTCTTCTGTTATATATTTTCTCCTTCCATATACATTTCACCACTCTTCCATCTCTCATTCTCAACGTATGCCCCATCCATGTTATTCTGCCAGCTTTTATCGACCGCACGATGTCTTCATTGTTCAAGAATTCCTCTTTTTCAAGATTTTTTCTTCCTCTCCAGAGACCATTCTCAAAAACAGGGCCCAAGATTCTTCTCACCACCTTTCTTTCAAAAACCCTCAGTCTTTGCATATCTCCAGCAGTATCTCCACCCATGTTTCCGATCCATAACACACCACAGGCTTCACCAATGCTTTGTATAGTTGCAATTTTGTAGCTCTTGACAGCATTCGATATTTGAACAACTTAATACAAGCGTAGTATGCCCTGTTTCCTGCCATGATCCTGTTGTTAATCTCTGCTGAGACTTTCCCACTACTTGTCACAAGTGTTCCCAGATAGACAAACTCGTCTACCTGTTGAAATGTGTAGGGTGCAATCTTCATGTCTCTAGCATCTCTCCTACCTACTGCTGGTGACACTCTCAGGTATTTTGTCTTGGCCTCATTTATCTCCAATCCCATTGGTTTGCTATTGCTTGCTAAACCGATCTCCCGGTGACAAATGATTTTGTCGGAGAAGGCTTAGTTGTTGGAATTGTGCTAGACCCTGAGATCTGCGGATTTTTATCTGATCAATAATGTGATCCTAATTCTAGTGGTTTGAGGGTCTTGGAATTAAAAACATAGATATGCGGTTGACTGACTGCTCTTATAATAATGAGAATAATATAGAGAATATTACAAAATACATCTTTACATGGATAATCTAATAATCAATCTGTCTTTAAGAGACCGAATACACATGTCTTTAAGAGACCAAATTTACGGGGCACATCTGATATTGTAGTGGGGGTATCAAGTACTTATCTAAGATCTGTCGTCCTCGAGTCCGGTGTCCAAAGGGTGATGGATGAGGATGGCCTCCAGGCATCGGGCTAGTGGCGTCAGATCGAAGATCGTCTTTCAGCCCCGCACGGCAAGGTCAGATGTCCGATATCACCGGCCATCTCGGTCGGCGAATTCGTAAGCCCTCGTTTGACAGCAAGGCATATTTACAGCACGATCCTCGAATGAGTATTCAAGAATACACACACACACAAAAAAAACCTGCAACACAAGTCACAACTACTTAGTAATGCTAGAATAGATAACATACTAAATATTGTATGCAATGAATGATTTCTCAAGAAATCATCTAATGAATACAATACATACAATTTACATAAATATTAAAATTAGAGGAATATTATAGGTTTTAATTGTAGAATTTGAGATCTATAATGAATGGGATTATGAAAAGAAATTACTAGTTAAAAGAATGATGAACAATTACAGAGTTACAGTTGATGTACAACCAGTGAGTATTAAATAACTTTACTCACAATTACAAAATTCCAGAGATATAAATGACTGTATCAATAAAAAATAGGAATATACTCCATTTAGTATATCTTTCTTGTACATTAGGATATCGTCATACATCTCAGATGTAAGACTACAAAATTTAGTAAAATATTTGAAAACGAAGAATTGTTAAATCAGGGGTTATTACCTGTAATATCAAAATTATTAAAATAAAGACAATACAAGAATACTATAAAATATTCATTACTCACCCTTAAATGGGTTTCCGACTGTCACTAATCCATAGCCTACAATAATAATAAAGTACAGCAGTTAACCGCTCTGAATGGAAATTAACTATGCCATTAATAATTTAATAAAAGGATTAGCGATTTCAAAACTGATGGGATAAATGATTCCTAATAATATAATTCTAGTCTCCAGGAGAGAATAAAAAACTGTCACAATGAAAAATACAATGAAAAAGACATTATTTAATCAGGCCAATAAATAATTAAGCTCAGAAAACATGTCTGTACTCTACAGAGTATAAAAGCGGTCTCCTGTTGTTCAGGTCTCCAAGTCGACCGAATCAGGATCAAAAATAGGTATCAGGGCTGGTAATATTATGCATTAAAAAATACCAAGTTACAAAGGACGTGGTGGGGACGACAATAATTTCCCTCAATAGAACGAGAAAGGAATACAACTAACAAAGACAGAATACAGGAAATTCCCCTCGATCAAAGTAGAAGACTCAGCAATAGAATGGACGTTCAACTGATTTTTTTGATGATTTTTGCGTTTACAACAATTCTAAGTACTCTAGGAAAACGTTGGAAAACAATAGAGGAAATATCAGAATTCAATTACGTAATGTGCGGAATGACATCATGAAACTACTCCGATACCGTGAGAAAATCATAACGTTAATCCAGCACTCTAATAAAATTTGATCTTGGAGAAGTTATAATTTCGAAAAAAAAAAATTTTGGCACATTGCTAGGGATGTGAAGGCTTCTCTCAAGGCTGGTACTGTTCTCGTTACTATGACCAGATCATCAGGATATCCACAAACTTGCCATAGTCTATTTATTATGGTACTTCTATGCGTGATACCTTCTACTGCTTCAAGGAGAGCCAAATTAAACAATAATGCAGACATCGCATCTCATTGCCTCACCCCATACTTTACAGGGAAACGCCTCCCAACAGTCTTGCCTATCCTTACTCTGAAGTAGGTCTCATTTAGGGTAGCTGCCACTAGTCTGATTGATTTTGAAGGTGAGTTATTCTTGTCCAGTGCTTCAAGTAGCTTTCTCCTGTATAAACTGTCAAATGCTCTCTTGTAGTCTACAAACAGCATGTGAAGACTTATATCATGCTCTATACACTTTTCAATTGCCTGTCTCAATGTGAAGATCTGATCCACTGTGCTCCTGCCCTTTCTAAATCCAAGTTTTAGTCTACCAGAAATCAATAATTGTGTATCAACCAAAACCGGTATCTCAATTTCTAATAAATCTGTGGTTTGCAATATATCTACACCCGGTTGCACAAAAGTCTGTTAACTTCTTATCCTGGTTGAATGTCACGAGAACCAATCAGAGAGCCTTCTTCTCAAAAAAACCTTTTCTGATTGGTTGTCGTTGATTTTAATCATGATTAGAATTTAACAGGCTTTTGCGCAACTGTGCACTAGTCTTCTTATTCAGTATGGACAGGGAAATAATCTTGATATCGTTACATTTTCAAAGTTTTTCGATTTGTATATCATCAAGCTATCGAAATGAAAAAGTTTTCTCAGGAAAACATATTTTTCTGATCATTTCTTTTTGAGATATGAGCGCCTAAAGTTTAAATTTTCGGGACAGAACATTAAATGTTTCATATTCGGTAAGAGATAAATCCATGAGATTTAGAGAATATTTATGTTTTCTCAGGAAAACATTTTTTTCCTGATATAAATCCATGAGATGCTACTTCATGGTATTGTTGATCTAGTAAAACAAAAATTTTCTAAAAAGATCAATTTTAAAGATAGTTATTAAATTTACTAAAAATAACTTTTAGTTGAGTTATTTTTGGTAAATTGAAATTTTTTTCAGAAATTTATATTTTCAGAAAATTTTTGTTTAACTAGATCAACAATACCATGAAGTAAGTATGCATCTCATGGATTTATATCAGGAAAAAAAAGTTTTCCTGAGAAAACTTTTTCATTTTGATAGTTTGATGATATACAAATCGAAAAATGCGAAAAATATCACGAGTAGAAAGTTTATTTTCAGCCTTTGCACAGCCTTAACTTTCACTTTGAGTTTAACTTGATTAAAACTGGTATTTAACTGTTGGTAGATATGGAACAAGCGTTCAAAAAATGTGATTATCCTCTACTCAAATCAATCTGTTAGCGTTCCTTGATATGAATAGCATCTTCACTTCCTTTCTAACCCATGCTGACAGTATGGAGTGACGCCACTTCAAATGCAGCGGGAAAAGTGTAGTCTCAAGAGAATAATTAATGATTGAATCTCTCATCCTTTGACAACCTGTCTTTCTCATTATTTGAGGCTAGGGTTAGAATGATGTGAATTTCCTAGTTATCCCTTGATGATGAATTAAAAATTCTCCAAGATGATCAGAGATTTTTACAAGATGTCGGCGCAGTTTGTTTTCGAGAATTATTTTCATTTCCTGTTCATCAGACATGACGCAACTGAACTGCTGATTGGAGAACCGTTATTTATGATTTTTTTCAAGAACTATTATCCTATACTATTGAACGAGCAATTTTTACTTTCCTTGCCTAGGTAAGGAAAGTATTGCTTTACGAAAAAATTAAGGTACCTAATTTGTAAATTTCTATACGTTTCAAGGTCCCCTGAGACCAAAAAAGTGTTTTTTGGGTATTGGTCTGTATATGTGTGTGTGTGTGGTGTGTGTGTGTGTGTGTGTGTGTGTGTGTGTGTGTGTGTGTGTGTGTGTGTGTGTGTGTGTGTGTGTGAGTGTATGTGAGTCTGTGTACACGATATCTCATCTCCCAATTAACGGAATGACTTGAAATTTGGAACTCAAGGTCCTTACAATATAAGGATCCGACACTAACAATTTCAATCTAATTCAATCAAAGATGGCGGCTGAAATGGCGAAAATGTTATCAAAAACAGGGTTTTTCGAGATTTTATCGAAAACGGCTCCAACGATTTTGATCAAATTCATACCTCAATTAGTCATTGATAAGTTCTATCAACTGCCATAAGTCCCATATCTGTAAAAATTTCAGGAGCTCCGCCCCATCTAGGCAAAGTTTGATATTAGATTCCCAATTATCAGGCTTCAGATAAAATTTGAATGAAAAATTTCAAGTGGAAAAGATTGAGCATGAAAATCTCTACAATTAATGTTCAGTAACATTTTCACCTAAAATTGAAAATAAGCTCGAAATTCGAGAAAATGTGACTATTTCAATCATTGCAAACTGTTGATTCTATTAAATCATTCACTATGAAGAGATAGCAGAGCTCGTGGATCTATAGCGTTATTGACCTGTCACCAGCTGGCTCTTTGAATAGTAGTAGACTTGAGATGCGCGGGAACACTAGCGTCAGGTGATCAATTTTCATAACGGCAAGGAATGGTGTGTGAGTGCGCCACACCAGATTTTTGTTTATATATCTGTATGTGACCGGATCTCGAAAACGGCTCACAATTCTCACGAAATTTGGAACAAAGTAGGTTTATGATATGAAAATTCAATTGCACTAGGTCTCAACCCTGGGATAACTCGCTTAAGGACATTTAAAGGATGAATACGTACTTGGAAAAACAGCTGGAAATTTTGTCGTCTGTCGATACCGTAATGGAAGTGAGTGAACGAGTGCATGTGTGGGATCATTCAGCTGATCTCACGAGAAGAAAAATTCAGCAATAAAATCTGAAGCTCCGTTTACACCAAAGTTATTAACACAATGTTGATAACTTAATCCTTATAGATTGTATTAGATTGAACATAACTTATCATACACATGATGAACATATGTGTTTGTCAAGCTCCGTTCAATCTAATAGAATCTATGAGGGATTGAGTTATTAGCATTTCGTTAATAACTTTGGTGTGAGCCCAGCTCAAGTTTCGTTTATTTCTCTTTTTTTAGAGAACATGTTTACTTCAGGAAGTCCAAAATAGTAACTAGATGCTGTTAGTGTAGAATAGTACATAGTATATTAACAAATATTGTAGCAAACATAGTATATCATTCCAAATCGAATTCATAGTATAACTATTTATAATTGATGATGTGTTTGTTTTTTGAAGTGTGAATAAACTGTTATTTTGATGAGTGATAGTAGCTCAACCTAGATTTTGATTTGGAATGTAGTATAAATTTGAAAAGGGACAGTTTTGAGCATAAGCCTGTTGTGCCTCCTCATATAACTGTAAAAATAGTTGTACTACTGAGAAAATGAATAAAAGCTATAAATTCAATGTTTCATTACAAATTTTCTATGCTTTTACACTCCAGAGCAAAGCTCGGTCCCCCGATATTCTTCCCCCACTCATGATCCGAGACACAACTGAGCAGCTGATTGAAAAATCGTAATCTACCATAAAGCAGAAAGTTTTCCACCTTGTAGCTACTGACACCTACCGGCAGAATCCAGAAGTTCCTTCATGCAGAATTCTCGACTAATCAGAAGCGACTATGGGCGGAGCTTGGAAGTGTGACTTGAAGGATCAGTGCCGGTTAAATTTTAACCGTGATTAATTCCACGAGAACCAATGTCTTTTCAAAAACGCCCTCTCTGATTGGTTCTCGTGAAATTAATCACGGTTAAAATTTAACCGGCTTTTGTGCAACCGGGCCTCAGTCTGGTTCTTGTTCATGATTGATTGAACGTTTTTATGCCTATATTTCTAGTTCCATTTGCATCTTTCATTCCGTCTATAACTCTATTCTTGGTCCTTCTCTCATTTAGCTTAATCCATCCTTATAAATACAAGTAGTTCTGTGAACAGTAGACCTCGCGCAGTTACAAACCAGAGCCTCCTTTTATACTGTCCATCAGAGTAAATTCTGTCTGTATGTCGTGTCGGTGAGATATCGGTGTGAAAACGGCTAATGGCTGTTGGAGTTGGTGTATCAAAAATGCTAACATCAAAAGCTAATCTCCTTCAAGACATACTGGCAACAGGTCAGCCCGAGTTGAAAGCAGAGAAAATTCGAGAGACAATACTATGTTATTTTAGTTATTAATTGCATGCGTTATTGCATCAATAGTTCATTTAATAGTGCATAAAAATTGCATTCAATGAGGCATGCAATTAATAGTCCACACAGCAGCTGATTTTTTACCAAGTTACATTGATATATTAATTGCATGCAATTAATAATCCACTCGACAGCTGATTTATGATGAATAATTCTATAGTCTGATTTTACGGTAATATTGCCGTTAGAAGGAGACTCTTTTTCCTTTTGTATTATCCTTAAAATGCAAAATTTCAAAAAACCATATACGTCGACGCGAAATTCAAAAAGAAAACATAGATGTCAAATTTCATTAAAATCTATTGCTGCGTTTCGCCGTAAATGTGGAACATAAATATAAACATAAAGAGAAATGCAAAACCGTCGACTTGAATCTTGGATCTCACTTCGCTCGGTCAATTATTCTCTGTTGTCTGTTCTAGTTGAGCACCATGGATTGTTTCAACGAGTTTATTTTTCAGATTGAATTTTTGAACTGATCCATCAGGTTTGCAAATCATCCTACCCACAGGATTCCTGTTAGCATGTAGTTATTAGTCCCATAAGCTATTATAGTGGTCTAGTTTTGACCGTTGAGTTTGAAGCTGATACTATCTATCCTTCGAACCCTGGCAAACGATCACAATTCTATAGTGAGGTCCTCGTTATGAAGACAGTTAAGAAAGATAGGATAACAGTGTTGCTGTTTCTCTGCCTTGCCACTGCCTTCTATAGAGGATAGCTTATACCGGTATATCTGATCCTATACGACAGAATAGATACAGAATGGAAACTTGTAATCAAACGCCTATCTAAACCATGCTTTTTGCATGACCCCAATACTAAACACGTTACGTGACCTTGGGAAGTTCCAATCCTGGTCTTCTGATTGGCTCGTGGCAGTGAACGAGATCAATTGATCCGGATCATTAAAGTGATCCGAACCTACCATCAATACTATTACAATGCGGCGCTTCCTAACAAGATGGTGGATTTTGGCGTCAGGGTATAGTCAAGTTTCCGTACTGTATGTATACTGTGCCTATACTATTAAACAAGCGACTCCTTTTTATATGTTTAGATGTTTGGATGTTTAGATGATTAAATGTTTGTATTTCACCGGATCTCGATAACGGCTCTAACGATTCTCACAAAATTCAGAACATATTAGGTATAAAATATAGAGATTCGATTGCACTAGGTCTCACCCCTGTGAAAACTTACTGAAGTAAATTAAAAGGATAATTATTCATCCTTGGAAAAACAGCTGATAATAATTATTTCGTCGTCTGTTGGTGATGGAAGTGAGTGAGCGAGTTCATGTGTGTGGGACTGTGTCAAAATTATGACTCAGCTGTTGAACTTTTGTAATCATTCAATTAGGTACTTAGTGCCGGTTGCAAAAAATCCGGGTTATATTCAATCCTGATTAGTTCCAGTAGATCCATCTTCTTGAGATGGTCTTCTCTGATTTGGTTCGTGTGAAGTTAATCAGGATTGAAATTCAACCGGCTTTTGTGCAACTGGGCTTTTGTAAGGGAAATTTTCGCATTCCTCTGGGAATTAATCTCAAATTTACTGTGATTAGATAAAACATTTCTGTATCAATGTTATCATAATTTATTCTTTCGTAATATATTTTTTCTTTGCTTTTGTACTCCAGAGCGAAGCTCGGTTCCCGTTATTGTGATATTAACTGTTTATTCTTGTTGTAATTATATAATCAATTATATTCTATTCCTCAAGAAACTATATTTTCTAATCATTTAATACTGGATTTTTGTAATGGATTTAGATTTGGATTTAGATTGAAAAATATGTTGTTAATTAATTATATTTCTACATTGTTGAGAAACGATCTGGCAAGGTTACGGAGCTAGATAAGGATAGTGCTATCTGCTTTATCGAATGATAGACAAGGATAGCAACACCAATGTTGATGAAATACTGCCATTGTAACGTAGAATAGAAACCGTGCAAGCTCTTGAAGGAAGGACTACATTACTATGAAACTATAAAGATAGTGTTGAGAGGATAAAGTGTACGGGTGGGGGGATAAAAGACAACCCGGAACTGTATCAAGGAGTTAATGGCTTGGAAAAGCCATCCTTGGAAAAGCCTCGGTGCATGCAAACCGGAAAAGTGAATGTGAACTTTTCAGCTCGCTTTTCCTATATAGCTGCACTCAGCAGTACTATAATATAGTTATAGTTTAGACCGTGAGAGTTTAATAGCACAATGATAAGAAACTTTGTACTTGTTATCTAACAGTTCCACCATACAATACATGCATACTGCGATAATATATTACATAGTAGTCCTCGTATACTGTTATGATTGTCTTATTGGTGAGGTGTTATTATAAATTACCATCTCTTCTTATATACATACAATAATATATATAGTGAGTATACTGTACTGATTGACTTATGGGTAAGGTGACATCATAAATTACCAACTCTTCTCATATACTTAGTCTACAAGAACTATAAATATATATTTCCATCTACAGGGAATACAGCTCACTATAAATTATTTTACCGAGAACTGGAGTTTGTTTTCTCATACTTAACCTCTGTATCAGAAGAATATATACAGAGTGAGTCATGATGTATAGGAACCCTTCAATAAGTTGGAGCCTGTGCAGATATAATACTGTAACTTTCCGGAAAAGTTATTGGTCAAATACTCTACTTTTTGACTTACAATTGAATTTCACCCCCTAGTAAATTGGGAGTTGTAACTCGAATATTCAAATGTAAACACTCATTGTTTGGTGAATCATTTCAAAGGCCTTTTTGGGATAAGAAAAATGGCATCAATGAAAATGTTCTATGATATCTGTATCCAAAATGGCGACTGATTGAAGTTTTAGTTTTTTAAATAAATGAGGGGTTGTAACTCAAATTCTTCAAATGTAGACTTCCATTGTGTGGTACATGATTTTGAAGGCATTTTAATAATAAGAAACATGACATGAATAAAAACGTTCTCTAATGCTTATAATATTCAAAATGGCGGCTGATTGTAGTTTTAGTTGTTACTTGAAACTTCAATCAGCCGCCATTTTGGACACAACCATTATAGACCTTTTTTATTACTTTCCTTGCCCTACTACCATAGGTAAGGAAAGTATTGCTTTCCGAAAAAAATCAAGGTACCCGAATTTCTAAATTTCTATACGTTACATGGTCCCCTGAGTCCAAAAAGTGGTTTTTGGGTATTGGTATGAATGTGTGTGTGTGTGTGTGTGTGTGTGTGTGTGTGTGTGTGTGTGTATGTGCGTCTGTGTACACGATATCTCATCTCCCAATTAACAGAATGACTTGAAATTTGGAACTTAAGGTCTTACAAAATAAGGATCCGACACGAACAATTTCGATCCAATGCAATTCAAGATGGCGGATAAAATTTCAAAAATTTTGTCAAAAACAGGGTTTTATGCGATTTTCTCAAAAACGGCTCCAACGATTTCGATCAAATCTATACCTAAAATAGTCATTGATAGCTCTATCAACTGCCACAAGTCCCATATCTGTGAAAATTCCAAGAGCTCTGAACCATCTATGCAAAGTTTGATTTAAGATTTTCAATTATCAGGCTTCAGATACAATTTGAAAAAAAAATCAACTGGAAAAGATTGAGTATGAAAATCTGTACAATTGATGTCCAGTAATATTTCCACCTGAAATTGAAAATAAGCTTCAAATAAGAGAAAAAAAATATTATTCAATTCCAAACTGTTGGCAACTGTTGAATCTATTTAATCATTCACTATGAAGAGATAGCAGACTTCGTGTGTCCCCAGCGTTATTGTCCTGTCACCAGCTAGCTCAGAGGTTGTCGTCAGTTTGATGTAAGGGTAAGCATTCTTGACTTTGATCTGGAACGTTGCGGAAGTAGAAACGGATAGAGTCATCCCCTGCCCACATTGCCAGTTCAACATTGAAGCTTCCCGATCAAAGACGTTTTCGAATAGTCAAGCTTGTTAGAGATATCTTTAAATATGGAATCCGAACTATTTTAAATATGATTTCAAATTTGTTTCTGAAGGTAGGAGGATAGATGTTTCACATACTAGAACCGGAGAAAGTACTTTAAGGATACCCAACCATCGAACCACTATTTTCACAAAATCATTTTTAGTCAGTGCCTGTCGTGCATGAATGCACTTCGTGTTTCTATCAGGTCCATCGAGAGCCACACACCACACTTCTGACTCATATGTCATGACCGGCTCAATCATTGCCTGGCATATATATTTTTTTATTGACCGAGCGAAGTGAGGTCTAAGATTCAAGTCGATGGTTTGAATTTCTCTTAATGTTTATATGTTGCGCATTTACGGCAAAAATAGATTTTCATGAAATTTAACAGGTATGCTCCTTTTTAATTGCGCGTCGACGTATATACAAGGTTTTGAAAATTTCGCATTTCAAGGATAATATAAAGGAAAAAGGAGCCTCCTTCATACACCAATATTAGAGTAAAAATCAGACTATAGAATTATTCATCATAAATCAGCTGACTAGTGATTACACAGATGTGTGGAGAAGCCAGTCTATTGCTGTATTTCCATATTAGGTCTATAGTTTCAATCAGGTGCTTGTGGATGAGAATACTGCGTGAGGTTGATTTTTACTCTAATATTGGCGTATGAAGGAGGCTCCTTTTTCCTTTTATATTATCCTTGAAATGCAAAATTTCCAAAAACCTTGTATATACGTCGACGCGCAATTAAAAAAGGAACATATCTGTCAAATTTCATGAAAATCTATTACCGCGTTTCGCCGTAAATGCGCAACATATAAACATTCAAACATAAAGAGAAATGCCAAACCGTCGACTTGAATCTTAGACATCACTTCGTTCGGTCAATAACTCCGAGGTACTTGTAATCCTCAACATTTCAGAAATGCTTAGCTAATGAGTCAAAACGTTTTGACTCTTAGCTAAGCATTCTGATTAGAAATGTTGAGGATTACAAGTACCTCGGAGTTATTGACCGAACGAAGTGATGTCTAAGATTCAAGTCGACGGTTTGGCATTTCTCTTATGTTTGAATGTTTATATGTTGCGCATTTACGGCGAAACGCGGTAATAGATTTTCATGAAATTTGACAGATATGTTCCTTTTTTAATTGCGCGTCGACGTATATACAAGGTTTTTGGAAATTTTGCATTTCAAGGATAATATAAAGGAAAAAGGAGCCTCCTTCATACGCCAATATTAGAGTAAAAATCAACCTCACGCAGTATTCTCATCCACAAGCACCTGATTGAAACTATAGACCTAATATGGAAATACAGCAATAGACTGGCTTCTCCACACATCTGTGTAATCACTAGTCAGCTGATTTATGATGAATAATTCTATAGTCTGATTTTTACTCTAATATTGGTGTATGAAGGAGGCTCCTTTTTCCTTTTATATTATCCTTGAAATGCAAAATTTCCAAAAACCTTGTATATACGTCGACGCGCAATTAAAAAAGGAACATACCTGTCAAATTTCATGAAAATCTATTTTTGCCGTAAATGCGCAACATATAAACATTAAGAGAAATTCCAAACCATCGACTTGAATCTTAGACCTCACTTCGCTCGGTCAATAAAAAATATATATGCCAGGCAATGATTGAGCCGGTCATGACATATGAGTCAGAAGTGTGGTGTGTGGCTCTCGATGGACCTGATAGAAACACGAAGTGCATTCCATGCACGACAGGCACTGACTAAAAATCGTTACACATGGCTCAAGAACAGTGACTAATATTAAAATCGTTACACATGGCTCAAGAACAGTGACTAATATTAAAATCGTTACACATGGCTCAAGAACAGTGACTAATATTAAAATCGTTACACATGGCTCAAGAACAGTGACTAATATTAAAATCGTTACACATGGCTCAAGAACAGTGACTAATATTAAAATCGTTACACATGGCTCAAGAACAGTGACTAATATTAAAATCGTTACACATGGCTCAAGAACAGTGACTAATATTAAAATCGTTACACATGGCTCAAGAACAGTGACTAATATTAAAATCGTTACACATGGCTCAAGAACAGTGACTAATATTAAAATCGTTACACATGGCTCAAGAACAGTGACTAATATTAAAATCGTTACACATGGCTCAAGAACAGTGACTAATATTAAAATCGTTACACATGGCTCAAGAACAGTGACTAATATTTAAAATCGTTACACATGGCTCAAGAACAGTGACTAATATTAAAATCGTTACACATGGCTCAAGAACAGTGACTAATATTAAAATCGTTACACATGGCTCAAGAACAGTGACTAATATTTAAAATCGTTACACATGGCTCAAGAACAGTGACTAATATTAAAATCGTTACACATGGCTCAAGAACAGTGACTAATATTTAAAATCGTTACACATGGCTCAAGAACAGTGACTAATATTTAAAATCGTTACACATGGCTCAAGAACAGTGACTAATATTTAAAATCGTTACACATGGCTCAAGAACAGTGACTAATATTTAAAATCGTTACACATGGCTCAAGAACAGTGACTAATATTAAAATCGTTACACATGGCTCAAGAACAGTGACTAATATTTAAAATCGTTACACATGGCTCAAGAACAGTGACTAATATTTAAAATCGTTACACATGGCTCAAGAACAGTGACTAATATTAAAATCGTTACACATGGCTCAAGAACAGTGACTAATATTAAAATCGTTACACATGGCTCAAGAACAGTGACTAATATTAAAATCGTTACACATGGCTCAAGAACAGTGACTAATATTAAAATCGTTACACATGGCTCAAGAACAGTGACTAATATTAAAATCGTTACACATGGCTCAAGAACAGTGACTAATATTAAAATCGTTACACATGGCTCAAGAACAGTGACTAATATTTAAAATCGTTACACATGGCTCAAGA
This sequence comes from Nilaparvata lugens, assembly GCF_014356525.2. Taxonomy (NCBI): domain Eukaryota; kingdom Metazoa; phylum Arthropoda; class Insecta; order Hemiptera; family Delphacidae; genus Nilaparvata; species Nilaparvata lugens. Next base: position 3,289,472 of record NC_052507.1, read on the forward strand.
ACAGTGACTAATATTAAAATCGTTACACATGGCTCAAGAACAGTGACTAATATTAAAATCGTTACACATGGCTCAAGAACAGTGACTAATATTAAAATCGTTACACATGGCTCAAGAACAGTGACTAATATTAAAATCGTTACACATGGCTCAAGAACAGTGACTAATATTAAAATCGTTACACATGGCTCAAGAACAGTGACTAATATTTAAAATCGTTACACATGGCTCAAGAACAGTGACTAATATTTAAAATCGTTACACATGGCTCAAGAACAGTGACTAATATTTAAAATCGTTACACATGGCTCAAGAACAGTGACTAATATTAAAATCGTTACACATGGCTCAAGAACAGTGACTAATATTTAAAATCGTTACACATGGCTCAAGAACAGTGACTAATATTTAAAATCGTTACACATGGCTCAAGAACAGTGACTAATATTAAAATCGTTACACATGGCTCAAGAACAGTGACTAATATTAAAATCGTTACACATGGCTCAAGAACAGTGACTAATATTAAAATCGTTACACATGGCTCAAGAACAGTGACTAATATTTAAAATCGTTACACATGGCTCAAGAACAGTGACTAATATTAAAATCGTTACACATGGCTCAAGAACAGTGACTAATATTTAAAATCGTTACACATGGCTCAAGAACAGTGACTAATATTTAAAATCGTTACACATGGCTCAAGAACAGTGACTAATATTTAAAATCGTTACACATGGCTCAAGAACAGTGACTAATATTTAAAATCGTTACAATGTATTATGAAATTATTGAAAAATACAATTTATTGCTTATTTTAAACGAGAATGAACACTTAATATTACATTAATAAACATGAATCAGCTATCATCTATAGAAGGCATTGACAAGACAGAGGTTCGGCAACGTTGTTCTGCTATCTTTCTCCACTGCCATTATATCGTTGACCTCATTATAGACGGTACATACACCTTAAATTGTACAGTTGGAACCACTCAAATCTGTCAGGATAAGTCGAATTTGTGAAGATTTGATGTTATCCATAAAGAATACTGATGATTCAATTTAATTCCACAATAATGACTGTAGATACTATCTAATATATGAATATTTGAACAGTATATGAAAATATGGGGATAAGTAGGGTTCAAGAGACACAACATTTCTGTAGATACACTATAGTGACGTCCACGTTATTGACCGAGCGAACTGAGGTCTAAGATTCAAGTCGACGAATTTGCAATTCTCTTTATGTTTATATCTATGTTTATATGTTGCACATTCACGGCGAAACACAGCAATAGATTTCCATGAAATTTGACAAGTATGTTCCTTTTTGAATTTTCGTCGACTTAAAATATATAAGGTTTTTTGAATTTTTTTATTTTAAGGGTAATGGTAATATTTTTATAATAAGGGTAAGGGTAACAAAAGGAAAAGGAGTCTCCTTCGAACGCCAATCCTGTGAAAATCAGACTATAGAATTAGTTATTCATCATAAATCATCTGTCGAGTGGATTTAATTGCACACAATATGCGTTATTGCAAGATATCTTAATGTAGCTTGGTAAAAAATCAGCTGTCGTGTCCACTATTAACTGCAAGGAATGAGGCATGCAATATTGATACTTATAATTCTCTCCCGACTTCTCTCTGCTTTCAACTAGCAAAGTCGGTAAGTTTTTGATGATAGTAGAATAGCATTTTAATGCTAATAATTGACCGAGCGAAGTGAGGTCTAATATTCAAGTCGACGGTTTTGCAGTTCTCTTTATATGTTAATATGTTTATATTTCTGTTTATATCTATGTTTCATTGAATTTGACAGGTATGTTCCTTTTTGAAATTCACGTCGACGTATACATACGGTTTTTTGAAATTTTGCATTTTAAGGATAATACAAAAGAAAAAGGAGTCTCCTTCGAACGCCAATATTGCCGTAAAAGTTAGACTTTAGAATATTATTCATCATAAATCAGCTGTCTAGTGGACTATAATACTACCCATTCAAAAACATCGAACATCTTGAAAATGTATCTTTCCATCAACGTTACTAGACAGTTGACTATAATACTACCCGTTCAAAAACATCGAATATCTTAAAAATGTATATTTCCATCAACGTTACTAGACAGTTGACTATAAAACTACCCGTTCAAAAACATCTTGAAAATGTATCTTTCCATCAACGTTACTAGACAGTTGACTATAATACTACCCGTTCAAAAACATCGAATATCTTGAAAATGTATCTTTCCATCAACGTTACTAGACAGTTGACTATAATACTACCCGTTCAAAAATATCTTTAAAATGTATCTTTCCATCAACGTTGTAGACAGTTGCAGCCAGACCTGATAACAGCGCTCACACTCACATTCCGGGACGACACGTCACTGTACGATAGGACAGAAAGTTCTATGTCTATTTAGACTTTTAGATTTTTTCTAGACATTTTAAATTGATAAATTATTCATCAATTTTTGAGAAACCTTAACAATAGGTCAATGTAACTTACTGAGCGCGAGGTCTACTGTTCACAGAGCTACTAGTTATAATTAATATTGATTATTATTGATAATACAACAACCCAAACAGCCATTAGTTGTTTACACACCGATATCTCGCCGACACGTCAGGACAGGATATAATTCACTGTGATGGAGGCTGTGGTTTTTAACTGCGCGAGGTCTAATGTTCACAGAACTACTAGTTATAATTAATATTGATTATTATTGTCGATACAACAACCCAAACAGCCATTAGTTGTTTACACACCGATATCTCGCCGACACGTCAGGACAGGACATAATTTACTGTGATGGAGGCTGTGGTTTTTAACTGCGCGAGGTCTACTCTTCACAGAACTACTAGTAATAGCAGTGGGTGATATAGCAGAACAGCGTTAACTATTCTCTGCCCGGCCACTGCATTCTATAGACACTCGCTTATACCGGTATATCTGTGATATTTACTGTTCATTCTTGAAGTTCAACTCAATCAATTATATTTCATCCGTGAGAATACATCTATTTTTCACTGATTAACTAGTAGTTCTGTGAACAGTAGACCTCGCGCTCAGTAAGTTACATTGACCTGTTGTTATGTTTTCTCAAAAATTAATAAATAATTTATCAATTTAAAATGTCTAGAAAAATCCTAAATAAATATAGAGCTTTCTGTCCTATCGTACCGTGACGTGTCGTCCCGGAATGTGAGTGTGAGCGCTGTTATCAGGTCTGGCTGCAACTGTCTACAACGTTGATGGAAAGATACATTTTCAAGATGTTCGATGTTTTTGAACGGGTAGTATTATAGTCCACTAGACAGCTGATTTATGATGAATAATTCTATAGTCTGATTCGGAAAGGAGGCTCCTTTTTCCTTTTATATTATCCTTGAAATGCAAAATTTCCAAAATCCTTGTATATACTCTCATTTCCATAAAACCTTCGTCGACAATAAATGCTACCTTCAATTTCATGAAAATCTATTACCGCGTTTCGCCGTAAATGCGCAACTTCAAAACATATAAACATTAAAAGAAATGCCTAACCGTCGACTTGAATCTTAGACCTCACTTCGCTCGGTCAATTAACTGTTCATTCTTGAAGTTCAACTTAATCAAATATATTTCATCCGTGAGAATATATTATCTATTTTTCAATGATTAAATAATGAACTTTCATGACTGAGATTGAATATGGTGTAAATTAATTATATTTTTTCATTGTTAGAAAAGATTTGGTAACCTTGGTGAGCTAGAAAAGGATATCACTATCTGCTTTGTCGAGTGATAGACAAGGATAACAACACCAATGTTGATAAATACTGCCATTGTAACGTAGAATAGAAACCGTGCAAGCTCTTGAAGGAAGGACTACATTACTATGAAACTATAAAGATAGTGTTGAGAGGATAAAGTGTACGGGTGGGGGGATAAAAGACAACCCGGAACTGTATCAAGGAGTTAATGGCTTGGAAAAGCCATCCTTGGAAAAGCCTCGGTGCATGCAAACCGGAAAAGTGAATGTGAACTTTTCAGCTCGCTTTTCCTATATAGCTGCACTCAGCAGTACTATAATATAGTTATAGTTTAGACCGTGAGAGTTTAATAGCACAATGATAAGAAACTTTGTACTTGTTATCTAACAGTTCCACCATACAATACATGCATACTGCGATAATATATACATAGTAGTCCTCGTATACTGTTATGATTGTCTTATTGGTGAGGGTTTATTATAAATTACCATCTCTTCTTATATACATACAATATATATTATAGTGAGTATACTGTACTGATTGACTTATGGGTAAGGTGACATCATAAATTACCAACTCTTCTCATATACTTAGTCTACAAGAACTATCAATATATATTCCATCTACAGGGAATACAGCTCACTATAAATTATTTTACCGAGAACTGGAGTTTGTTTTCTCATACTTAACCTCTGTATCAGAAGAATATATTATACAGAGTGAGTCATGATGTATAGGAACCCTTCAATAAGTTGGAGCCTGTGCAGATATAATACTGTAACTTTCCGGAAAAGTTATTGGTCAAATACTCTACTTTTTGACTTACAATTGAATTTCACCCCCTAGTAAATTGGAGTTGTAACTCGAATATTCAAATGTAAACACTCATTGTTTGGTGAATCATTCAAAGGCCTTTTTGGGATAAGAAAAATGGCATCAATGAAAATGTTCTATGATATCTGTATCCAAAATGGCGACTGATTGAAGTTTTAGTTTTTTAAATAAATGAGGGGTTGTAACTCAAATTCTTCAAATGTAGACTTCCATTGTGTGGTACATGATTTTGAAGGCATTTTAATAATAAGAAACATGACATGAATAAAAACGTTCTCTAATGCTTATAATATTCAAAATGGCGGCTGATTGTAGTTTTAGTTGTTACTTGAAACTTCAATCAGCCGCCATTTTGGACACAACCATTATAGACCTTTTTTATTACTTTCCTTGCCCTACTACCATAGGTAAGGAAAGTATTGCTTTCCGAAAAAAATCAAGGTACCCGAATTTCTAAATTTCTATACGTTACATGGTCCCCTGAGTCCAAAAAGTGGTTTTTGGGTATTGGTATGAATGTGTGTGTGTGTGTGTGTGTGTGTGTGTGTGTGTGTGTGTGTGTGTATGTGCGTCTGTGTACACGATATCTCATCTCCCAATTAACAGAATGACTTGAAATTTGGAACTTAAGGTTCTTACAAAATAAGGATCCGACACGAACAATATTTTGATCTAATGCAATTCAAGATGACGGATAAAATTGCAAAAATTTTGTCAAAAACAGGGTTTTATGCGATTTTCTCAAAAACGGCTCCAACGATTTTGATCTAATCTATACCTAAAATAGTCATTAATAAGCTCTATCAACTGCCACAAGTCCCATATCTGTGAAAATTCCAGGAGCTCTGCCCCATCTATGCAAAGTTTGATTTTGGATTCCCAATTATCAGGCTTCAGATATAATTTAAACAAAAAATTCTAAGTGAAAAATATTGAGCATGAAAATCTCTCCAATTAATGTTTTGTAACACTTTCACCAAAAATTAGAAATATGAAATTCGAGAAAATGTTATTATTTCAATTGCAAACTGTTGATTCTATTAAATCATTCACTATGAAGAGATAGCAGACTTAGTGTGTCTCCAGCGTTATTGTCCTGTCACCAGCTGGCTTGGATCTTTGAATAGTAGACTTGAGATGCGCGGGAACACTAGCTTCAGGTAATCAATTTTCATAATGGCAAGGAAAGTTGTGTGAGTGTGCCACAACAGATTTTTTTTGTTACTATTCCATAGAATTGGATGTAGTGCTCTTTTTTTATCCTTCCTTATCTTCTCCATGATATCCACTCTCTCCTTTCTATCATCACTAATAACAACGCCGAGGTACTTGTACTCCTCAACATTTCTAATCACAAACGCTTAGCTAATGAGTCAAAACAAAGCATAATCTTTCCAGCTGGCTAGCTGGCAAGCTCAACTCACCAGACTAGCTAACAGGCCAGCTCGAAATCCTAGACGACAAGCAATCTGCTTTCCAAGCAGTGAGATAGCCTATCACTTTGGACAACAATGTTATATCATAGAGAAACAATAGCGTAAGTAGATATCCCATGGTATAGGGAATTTATGTCGCAACTTTTACTGTTATCTCAAGCCGATTACTGTCGATTATTGTCAATTTTTACTGTTTTGTTGGGGTGATAGTGTATGAACGACATAATTTGAGAGACTACCAGCGTCACACAGCTGCATAGGAAAGAACTATGTGAACTATCGGCTTGGGATAACAGTAAAAGTTGCGACATAAACGCAATATACCATGGGATATCTATATATTCTATCGTTTCTCTATGCTGACAGTCAGTGAGTAAACAATCCATATCTTTCACAATAATTGTTATAGTCTAATATTGTAGTTATAGTCTATTATAACTATATTATTATAGTCTGCAAGTTTTCACTTCAGTGTCGAAACTTGAAACATACAGTAGTTCGTGAAGAATAAAGAAATTGAAGACTTCTGAATGTACTGAAGACTTTAGAAGTAACTAAAGTAGCAAAGGATAAATATTTGACCGAACCTAGTGAGGTCTATGTTTCAACTCGGATTTTCTTTTGTCTGTCTGTATGTAACGCGATTACGGCCAAACGCGTTTGTAGAATTCTATGAGATTTGGCAGGAATATTCCTTTTTCAACTGCGCGTCGATGTATACGCAAGGTTTTTTGAAATTTTGTATTTGAAGGATAATATTGTTGTAAATGTGTTTTTGTGATTAACACTTCATTCATTAAAAGTTTACATTTATTAACAAGATAACAATAAAATACTACATCAATTTAGAACATTCATCACGAAACTCTAGCTTGTTATATTTTCATAAATTCGTTGCCAAAACAGTCACCTTGACAACCGTGCTCACCATGATATCCACGTAGGGCTGCCTACATCAATATGGAAAGAAAAGTAATTCCTCCATACTCTGATATATGACATTTACTTTAAAGATAGGATTAATCAGACTATAAAATTATTCATAATCAATCAGCTGATAAGTCGATTATCATTGCATTCATTAAGGTGCGTACAGATATACGCGCCGCGAACATGAGCAATTCACTTTTAATCAGCTGATGCCAAGCTTTTTATATCTGTATCTTACCGTTTCTGTGAAAATACAGATACAATCAGCTGATTGAAAGTGAATTGCTCATGTTCGCGGCGCGTATATCTGTACGTACCTTCACACAGATGTCTGGCCGTGTCTATTTCTATAAGGTGGGGTTTCAATATTTTTTATGATACGTGCCCATCAGTATCAATATTTTCTCATTTAAGGAACAATTTGATGGGTGATTACAAAATAAAATGAAAAATGAATAAATTAACTAAATAATGCTGAAGAAATTATAATATTCTTGATTGGAAAAAATCAATTTTAAAATGGTAAGAGAAAAAATTTCTAATCTTCACAAATTGAGGGGAAGTATTCATGAGCATAACACTCGGTCAGGTAGTCAGATTGATGTGGGGCATGCTAGGCTTGCCAAAACACAAAAAATGTACTGCTATATAAAGAGTTAAAATTTCAACAGGTTATCACTGGAAGTACGGAATTATGATCTTGATAGTTTTAAGAGAGCAATAAAAGGATGGTTGAAGAATAGAGCATTTTATTCAATCGAGGAATTGCTGGTCTATAACTGTTATCGTAGATAAAATATTCAAGTAGCCTATTTGTATTTCAATTTGTAATATTATAATAGATAACGTGTACTTATATACAAAGTATCAATGTTACTGTATCGTTATGAAGTGACTTTTGTCAATGCAATTATTTTGTTTGTGACAATAAAACATTCTTGATTCATGAATATTTTTATCAGCTGGAAAGATTATCACAAGAAATTATAATGTGATTATCACATTCAAAGAAACTGAATAAATTATGATTTGGGATACAAATTCAAACGTGAACTGAGTTTATTAACATGAGTGAGGTTTTGATCTTGGAAAAAAACAGATAACAGTTTTTAAGAGTAAATTATGATTCAACTGAATCAACTAGAACAGGTGAAATAAGATACATGTGGATGAGAAAACTGCGTGAGGTCTACTGCTCACAGAACTACTAGTGTAACCAATGTTAACCAAATACTGCCATTATATCGTTGATCTCATTATAGACGGTACATACACCTTGAATTGTACAGTTGGAACCACTCAAATCTGTCAGGATAAGTCGAATTTGTGAAGATTTGATGTTATCCATAAAGAATACTGATGATTCAATTTAATTCCACAATAATGACTGTAGATACTATCTAATATATGAATATTTGAACAGTATATGAAAATATGGGGATAAGTAGGGTTCAAGAGACACAACATTTCTGTAGATACACTATAGTGACGTCCACGTTATTGACCGAGCGAACTGAGGTCTAAGATTCAAGTCGACGAATTTGCAATTCTCTTTATGTTTATATCTATGTTTATATGTTGCACATTCACGGCGAAACACAGCAATACATTTTCATGAAATTTGACAAGTATGTTCCTTTTTGAATTCTCGTCGACTTAAAATATATGAGGTTTTTTGAATTTTTTTATTTTAAGGGTAATACAAAAGGAAAAGGAGTCTCCTTCCAACGCCAATAATCCTGTGAAAATCAGACTATAGAATTAGTTATTCATCATAAATCATCTGTCGAGTGGATTTAATTGCACGCAATATGCGTTATTGCAAGATATCTTAATGTAGCTTGGTAAAAAATCAGCTGTCGTGTTCACTATTAACTGCAAGGAATGAGGCATGCAATATTGATACTTATAATTCTCTCCCGACTTCTCTCTTCTTTCAACTCGCAAAGTCGGTGAGTTTTTGATGATAGTAGAATAGCATTTCAATGCTAATAATTGACCGAGCGAAGTGAGGTCTAATATTCAAGTCGACGGTTTTGCAGTTCTCTTTATATGTTAATATGTTTATATTTCTGTTTATATCTATGTTTCATTGAATTTGACAGGTATGTTCCTTTTTGAAATTCACGTCGACGTATACATACGGTTTTTTGAAATTTTGCATTTTAAGGATAATACAAAAGAAAAAGGAGTCTCCTTCGAACGCCAATATTGCCGTAAAAGTTAGACTTTAGAATATTATTCATCATAAATCAGCTGTCTAGTGGACTATAATACTACCCATTCAAAAACATCGAACATCTTGAAAATGTATCTTTCCATCAACGTTACTAGACAGTTGACTATAATACTACCCGTTCAAAAACATCGAATATCTTAAAAATGTATATTTCCATCAACGTTACTAGACAGTTGACTATAAAACTACCCGTTCAAAAACATCTTGAAAATGTATCTTTCCATCAACGTTACTAGACAGTTGACTATAATACTACCCGTTCAAAAACATCGAATATCTTGAAAATGTATCTTTCCATCAACCTTACTAGACAGTTGACTATAATACGATGTTCAAAAACATCGAATATCTTGAAAATGTATCTTTCCATCAACGTTGTAGACAGTTGCAGCCAGACCTGATAACAGCGCAAAGAATCACTTTTCCGCACTAGTGCGCAGAGTGAGTACTTTGTGTACTCCAGATTTGCAGCATGACAACGCAAAATAGTTGGTGGGTTATATGGAGCACCAGTGCAGCAAAATGAAAATTAAGTTGGTAATACTCATAATGAGGCCCACGTTATAATAATATCAAGGACATGGTGTACAACAGTGGATGACAGCTGTGGCCACCACCCACACAGCACACAGCCGCCCCGCCATTCAAACACTACTACATTATTCTATTTTATTTATTAATAATAAAATTACACAGAAAAACATTTGATGGATTTCAGGCAATTTTACCCATAATTACCCACTTTCCATATTCAATGGTAACTGTAGGAAAAATTTAATGTGAAATACGTGCGCAAAGTTTCTCTGCTGCACTCAAGAAACCATTCCGCCCTCGCCTACGGCTCGGGCGTAAACGTTTCTTTTGGTGCAGCAAACTGTCACTTTGCACACTAGTTGCACAAATAACTATTTCCTCTAAGCAACTATTTTCTGTTTTCTTTATCTAGTTTTGTTTTGTTTTTAATTGTAAGTTCTCAATAATATTATTTCTTAATCATTTGTGTCATACTTTTTGTGTAAATGAGGTTTGTTTTGGCGTTTAGCTGTAAAACTCTTTGAGTTGTACTTTTTTCATGTGATGTCTTCTCAATAAATAAATCAAAATGGGAAATTTTGCCCCCAACAAGGGAAAATCGGGAAAGTTCACAATTTTCCCTCAGATGTAAAATGTCAAAGGATGAATTTTAATCAGTGACTCTTATGAGACTTCACTTTTTGAACGCACTAGATTTACTCGATTCTATTCTAAGGCATTGACAGGAACACGTGTCATTTCTCATCTCCAGTTTTATAACAGAGTAATAGAATCAAAATTGACATTCAGAAATTTTTAATTCATGCAACATGAAAGTGAGGTGAGTGAAGGTTTTACAGAATAATTTATTCTCTAATGTTCCTCAGTGTCGAATATTTCAAAACTTTTCCCACGCTGAAGAATTACTCGTTTCTCCTTGAACTTCGTGTTCCATCTCTTTTATCTTATCTGTGGTATAATCTATTCAACAATAAAGAGAAGAACTGGCTTATACACGTGCAGGATAGGGAAATTATGTTTGACGCATCATCACGTCTGAACTACTCAACTGATTAACTTGAAATTTTGCATATAGATTCTCAATTTACCGAGGATGATAATAGAACTATTTTTCAAGATTTCAGTAGCTCAAGTTTTCAGCTTGTCAAGTTTTAATTATACCATAGCAGAGTTTTTCAAGTTTTCAGCTTGTCAAGTTTTAATTATACCATAGCAGAGCACAGGCTACCAGCTAGTTTAGAATCTGAGCTACATTTCCTCCAGCCACTGTAGTAATTCCATAATCATCAGCATTATTTCATAGTTTACACAGAGAGTATACAATGTTGTATCCAATACTTCATTCTATTAATATAACATTCTATCAGAGACAAATATAGTCTAAGTATCTTTCTAATCAAACAGTACTCTATGCTGATTCTATAATACTCTCTGAGTTCACAGGCTTCTCCATCTCTCAAAAGTGGGTGATCAGATTGATTGAGTTCTTTATTTATGTGGATTACAATATACAGAGTGTCTCACGAAAGGTGTAACAGCCCAAGACCATGGATTCTACATTAACTTTGCAACAAATGATGTCAAGTAAAATTTTCTTATATTGACCTTACTTTTCGAGATATTTCGATTTTTAGATATTTTTACTTTCCTTGCCCTACTACCATAGGTAAGGAAAGTATTGCTTTCCAAAAAATCTGGTGTGGTACACTCACACAACTTTCCTTGCTCATTGAACTGGGAGCCTCATTCTTAAACGATAATAATTTAGAGAAATAACATAATGACGATTGGCGGCAACATAATTATTTGAAACTACGATCGGACTACTGTATATGTGTGTATATAATTATTGTTTTCAGAGTACTTTTTCCATTGTGTAAATTGTGAAATCCGATGATTTTTTAAAAGTCGTCAAAACAGCTGTTCTACAGATGAAATATCTCGACTATGTGTTATTTTTATAGACTGCTCTACCTACCTACCTCATGCACGAGAAGGAGGTTACAAAGTACATTTCTCAAGGATGGGGTGAACCCCCCATTAGTTTCCCAGAGAGGAGACTCATGCCAGTTGATGGGGCTGATAAATAACTATACGGAGTATGAATTTGAAATAAATCAGTCGAGTAATTTTTGAGAAAATCGTGAAAAACATGTTTTTTCAGTAATTATCCGCCATTTTTCTCGAGAGTATTACGCAGCTCCTGCAATTTTCCTAGAAATAAGACTCATGTCAGTTGATAGGGCTTATAAATAGCTATCCATGGTATAAATTTGAAGAAAATCGTTAGAGCCGTTTTCGAGTAAATCGTGAAAGACATGGTTTTTTTGTAATTATCCGCCATTTTTCTCGAGAATATTACGCAGCTCCTGCAATTTTTCCAGAAATGAGACTCATGTCAGTTGATAGGGCTTATAAATAGCTATCCATGGTATAAATTTAAAGAAAATCGTTAGAGCCGTTTTTGAGAAAATCGTGAAAAACATGGTTTTTCAGTAATTATCCGCCATTTTTTCCGCCATCTTGAATTGAATTTCATTGAATTTCTTATTGTCGGGTCCTCATGGTATAAGGACCTTAAGTTTAAAATTTCAAGTAATTCGGTTAATTAGGAATGGAGTTATCGTGTTCACAGACATACACACATACACACATACACACATACACACACACACACACACACACACACAGACCAACACCCAAGAATCATGTTTTTGGACTTAGGGGACCTTGAAACGTATAGAAAACTTAAAATTGGGGTACCTTAATTTTTTTTGGAAAGCAATACTTTCCTTACCTATGGTAGTAGGGCAAGGAAAGTAAAAAATTAAGGTACCCCAATTTCAAGTTTTCTATACGTTTCATACGTTTCATACGGTCCCCTGAGTCCAAAAACATGATTTTTGGGTATTGGTCTGTGTGTGTGTATGTGTGTGTATGTGTATGTCTGTGAACACGATAACTCCATTCCTAATTAACCGATCGACTTGAAATTTTAAACTTAAGGTCCCTATACCATGAGGACCCGACAATAAGAAATTCAATAAAATTCAATTCAAGATGGCGGAAAAACTGGCGGATAATTACTAAAAAACCATGTTTTCACGTTTTTCTCAAAAATGGCTCTAACGATTTTCTTCAAATTTATATCATGGATAGCTATTTATAAGCCCTATCAACTGACATGAGTCTTATTTCTAGGAAAATTGCAGGAGCTGCGTAATACTCTCGAGAAAAATGGCGGATAATTACTGAAAAACCATGTTTTTCACGATTTTCTCAAAAATTACTCGACTGATTTATTTCAAATTCATACTCCGTATAGTTATTTATCAGCCCCATCAACTGGCATGAGTCTCCTCTCTGGGAAACTAATGGGGGGTTCACCCCATCCTTGAGAAATGTACTTTGTAACCTCCTTCTCGTGCATGAGGTAGGTAGGTAGAGCAGTCTATAAAAATAACACATAGTCGAGATATTTCATCTGTAGAACAGCTGTTTTGACGACTTTTAAAAAATCATCGGATTTCACAATTTACACAAAGGAAAAAGTACTCTGAAAACAATAATTATATACACACATATACAGTAGTCCGATCGTAGTTTCAAATAATTATGTTGCCGCCAATCGTTATTATGTTATTTCTCTAAATTATAAGTCTCATTTCTGGGAAAATTTCAGGAGCTCCGTAATATTCTTGAGAAAAATGGCGGAAAATGACTAAAAAACCATGTTTTTCACGGTTTTCTCGAAAACGGCTCCAACGATTTTCTTCAAATTTATACCATGGATAGCTATTTTTAAGCCCTATCAACTGGCATAAGTTTCATTTCTGGGAAAATTTCAGGAGCTCCGTAATATTCTTGAGAAAAATGGCGGATAATGACTAAAAATCCATGTTTTTCACCGTTTTCTCGAAAACTGCTCTAACGATTTACTTCAAATTCATACCATGGATAGATATTCATAAGCACTATCAACTGGCATGAGTCTCATTTCTGGGAAAATTCCATGAGCTCCGTAATATTCTTGAGAAAAATGGCGGATAATGACCAAAAACCAGGTTTTTCACGGTTTTCTCGAAAACGGCTCCAACGATTTTCTTCAAATTCAAGCCATGGGTAGCTATTCATAAGTCCTATCAAATGACATGAGTTTTTTCCTTGGAAAATTGCAGGAGATCCGTAATATTCTTGAGAAAAATGGCGGATAATTACTAAAAAACCATGTTTTTCACGATTTTTTCAAAATAACTTGACCGATTTTTTTTCAAATTCATACTCTGTATAGTTATTTATCAGCTCTATTAACTGGCATGAGTCTCCTTTCTGGGAAACTAATGGGGAGTCCACCCCATCCTTGAGAAATGGACTTTGTAACCTCCTTCTCGTGCATGAGGTAGGTAGGTAGGTAGGTCTATAAAAAGAACACATAGTCGAGATATTTCATCTGTAGAACAGCTGTTTTGACGACTTTAAAAAAATGACGACTAAAAAAATCATTGAATTTCACAATTTACACAAAGGAAAAAGTACTCTGAAAACAATTATATATATACACATATACAAAAGTCTGATCGTAGTTTCGAATATGAGCAAGGAAAGTTGTGTGAGTGCACCACACCAGATTTTTGAGAAACGTCAATAACTGGAAAACTATCAGTCAAATTCGAATTCCAAGGACATGGTTGGGAAGAGGTAGAAATTTTCAAAAAGATTCATATATTCTGTTTCTTTATTTCACGTTTTTGAACTTTTTATGAGTGTTGAAACTGTTTGAAATTTGGCTTCGTACTCGACGAATGTAGGCTACTTTTTCAACTTTGAACGCTCATAAAGAGTTCAAAAACGTCGAACAAAGGATCAAATTATATGAGTCTCATTGGAATATTCTTCCTGTTTTCAACCATGTCCTTGGAATTAGATTTTGCCTAATAGTTGTCTACTTATCAACTTTTTTCAAAAATATTGAAAAATTTATATATCTTGAAAACTAAGGTCGATATACGAAGCTATATTTCTAGTGCACTTTTTGTTCACTTATATAATCACCTACCAATATTGGTATCTTCCCAAAAAAGAATCTTCTTCTCTTCCTCTTTTTTTTCTTATACTTCTTCTTCCTCCTCCTTTTCTCCTTCTTATTCTTTATATCCTTCTTCTATTCGTCTACGATCTGAATCTTTATGTAGATTCTTCTATGGATAATTCCTTTACCTTTTTATTTGCATGATATCCAACGGTATTTCATTGCTCGTGAACTCATATTATATAATTATTGCAAGCTTTTCTTGTATCTTTAAGAAACTTTCACTGGACATCTTTTGCTCAAATTCAATTTAGAATTCATGGTTTCCAGCTGTTACACCTTCCGTGGGACATCCTGTATACTGGCTTATACACTTATATAATTACATAGCTTACAAAATCATATATGAATTAAATAATGTAGACCAAGAAAATAATTATTGAACTGTATATGATATGAAAAAATCAATTTGGAATAACTATAGATAATATTGTTTTTCTACAGATACCTTGAAAAGTGACCATTTCTGCACTGATTGCAGGCCGCAATGAATCACTTTTCCGTTCTAGTGCGCAAAGTATTACTTTGCGTAATCCAGATTTGCAGCATGACAACGCAAAATAGTTAGTAGGTTATATAGAGCACCAGTGCAGGAAAATCAAAATTAAGTTGGTAACACTGACTGTGGTATAGTGAGGTCCACGTTATAATATGGCAGTAGAGAACGGCGTTGCCTATTTATTATTATGTGCCTTGATTAATTTGACTATTATTATTCAATTTTGAATAAATTAAGGTTTTTATTGATAATAAAATTACACAGAAAAACAATTGATGGATTTCAGGGAATTTTACTTATAATTACCCACTCTTCATATTCAATGGTAACTGTAGGAAAAATTTAATTTGAAATATGTGCGCAAAGTTCGTTTGCTGCACTCAAAAAACCATTCTTCCGCACTCACCTACGGCTCGTGCGTAAACGTTTCTTTCGGTGCAGCAAACTGTCACTTTGCGCACTAGTTGCACAAATAACTATTTTGTATCTTCATAAACTGGTGGAGCTTTGGACATATCAATGTCCATTCTTCGGAAAGAATATTCAAAATATCCTTCCCACTAACTCCCTACCGAAAAAGTGGGACGAAAAAACTAGATAGTCTTTTGTCGGCCTGATTTCTGCCTAGTGATCAGTTTGACAAAAAACAATTTGGAATAACAATAAATAATATTGTTTTGCATTCACATAAATTGGCGGAGCTTTGGACCTATCAATGTCCATTCTTTGGAAAGAATATTCTAAATATCCTTCCCACTAACTCTCTACCGAAAGAGTGGGACAAAAAAATCAGATAAAGTCTTTTGTCGGTCTGATTTCTGCCTAGTGATCAGTTTGACAAAAAACAATTTGGAATAACAATAGATAATACTGTTCTGCATCTTCATAAATTGGTGGAGCTTTGGACATATCAATGTTAATTCTTCGGAAACAATATTCAAAATATCCTTCTCACTAACTCCCTACCGAAAAAGTGGGACAAAAAAATCAGATAAAGTATTTTGTCGGCCTGATTTCTGCCTAGTGATCAGTTTGACAAAAAAGCCTAAAACCCCGTTTTTGGGCGCCTGATTATGCGAAGAATCGAAGTTGGCAGAGAGCGGATAATAAGTTAGGAGTTCCGAGTCAAAGATCCAAACCGACATCAGAGGGGAGACCTCTCCAAACTTGGCTCTTCACATTAGACCAGCGGCTTGATCATTGAATGGCGTCGAATTAAGGCGAATTTAATGCAGTTCACAAAGTTCACTTGTTCTACTCCTTCTCCTCCTCCTCCTTCACCTCCTCCTCCTCCTCCTGCTACTCCTCCTCCTCCTCCTCTTCCTCCTCCACCACCTCCTGAACCTTCACCTTCACCTTCATCTCCGACTCCTCTTCCCTCTTCATCACTGCCTCCTCCTTCTCTTTCTCCTTCTCCTACACCTCCTCCTCAACCACCACCTCCTCCACCTCCTCCTTCTCCTCCTCTCCCTCCTCCTCCTCCTCGAAACGGGAAACTAATCAGCAACTGCTTTTCTTCACAAGTATTCTCCTAACGTACTTTATTTCCTTACTCCCACTTCTTATTCACCTTTTTCATCCTACTGTTTCTTTTGACTTTCCCTTTTCACTCTTCTTTCTACTTCCTCGCTATTTCTTCAGGCTTGATTCCTTTTGCTGGTGATGCCGGATTACCATTGAGAAGTATCTAATTATGATTTTGGTATTATTTATGCTTAATTTTTATTTTAATTATTTTATACTTTTGATTATAAAATTAAGTATTTTCTTTTATTATGTTTTGAATATGTATTTATTGTATGGCAAATAAATGATTTGATTTGATTTGATTTTTTTCCCATTTCTTCTCCTTCTCCCCCACTTCTCCTTTCTTTCTCCTCAACTTGATGAAGTTTGATCTGATTTGGATTTTTCTTACTCTCACCATCAGTCAATTTATTTACCTTCGTGAAACACACTGAAACAAAAAGTATCTCAGATTTGGATGAAATTTGCATCATAGATAAAGCTTGACCTGAGAAATGTCAGAGCCAAATTTGGTACCCCCAGCTACTATACAGGGTGCGATATGAAGCTGCAAACATTAAGTTTTCATATTTTCAAAAGGTCGTATTTGGAAAAATTGATGGTAATCATGGACTAACCATCGTGAAACACACTGAAACAAAAAGAATCTCGGATTAGGCTGAAATTTGGTCATATCTCCTGAACGATAAGTAATATTGCGAATATAATCCCAGATTCGTGTTTCTCGCATTAAAGACCATAAGATCACGAAGTTTGAGAAATCTTTATTTTTTAGAAAAAAATGATGAAAACCAGGGACTAACCATCGTGAAACCATAGAGAAACAATAGCGTAAATAGATATCCCATGGTATAGGGCATTTATGTTGCAACTTTTACTGTTATCTCAAGCCAATAAATTATTGTCAATTTTTACTGTTTTGTTGGGGTGAGAATGTAGGAACGGCACAATTTGAGAGACTACCAGCATCACACAGCTGCATGGGAAAGAACTACGTGAACTATCGGCTTGGGATAACAGTAAATGTTGCGACATAAACGCCCTATACCATGGGATATCTACTTACGCTATTGTTTCTCTATGGTGAAACATACTAAGACAAAAAGTATCTCAGATTTGGCTGAAATTTGCACCATAGATGAAGCTTGACCTGAGAAATGTCGGAGCCAAATTTGTCACCCCCAGGTACTATACAGAGTGAGTTATGAGGCTGCAAACATAAAATTTTCAAATTTTCAAATGGTCATATCTCCTGGACGGTAAGGAGTTTCGCAAATATGATTCCAGATTCGTGTTTCTCGCATCAAAGACCATAAAATCACGAAGTTTGAGCGATTTTTATTTTTCACAAAAAAATTTATGATAACTGTAAACGGAGGGGGTGTTTCTTCTTTTCTATAATATTGGCTAAAGTTTACTGCTATCAAATCATCTACCGGTATTTGAATCCTTGATTGGTTGGGAGCTTTTAGTGGATTCGTTCATTCAAATGCACAGATCATCATCATCTTCTAATTGTCACCTATTTTAGCAACAAGCAACTACGAGCCAGGAACTTCAATGAAAAATACTAATGTAATTCAACTTCAGGTTTATTGAACTCTAAATAGGTAGAACGAATTGATAAAAGCTAGGTAACATGTCAAATTTTCAAACAGAACAAAGTTATTCAGCAATAATTGATTCAGGTCAAGAAGACATACTCAATTTTTAATCTATACATTTTGGGAACCTGCTAACTTGCTGCAACTAAATTCGGGCCTCGGTCATTCTATGTACTAAATTTTGAGCTTAATAAGAAAAACAACAAATTTTCGGCACTCACCATTTTAACAATATTCAAACTTGGACTCTTCAGAAACACTCACATACGCTTTAATAAAACTCACTATACTTGAACTCACACGCACAAATAATTTCCTGATTCTACTCCTACTAACTATAAAATTTGGTTTCCTATTCAACTAGATAGAAAATACTGATAACTGAAAACTTAACAATTTGTCCCTCTGAATGGGAAATGGGCCCATTCAGAGGACCGAGGCTCGCACACCGTTACATGTTTTCCCAGTTACGTCTCAATTCCAACTGTGGCCTTTTCACTGAAAATTATTCCCCCTCCACGAGCGTTGAGCATAACTTCCAGTGGAAAAGCCAAAGCTGCAAAAAGGTCAATGCTCGTACAATTTTCAAATACAGTGGCTTTTTCGACATGAAATTGAAACTGTATTTGAAAAATGCACGAAAATTGCTTTAATTTTGACAACTAAACAACAAGTTTGCAAATTCAAACAAGACAGAGTCAATTCTCAGACTAAAACACAGGGGTCAACATACAGTAAAATTCAAAGTTCATTCCAGTTCAAAAACCTTAAAAATAATATAAGATACACAAACACAACTACAATAATACCCACTCAATATTCACACTATTACAATAACCATGAACCATCGTGAAACCAAAGTATCTTAGATTTGGCTGAAATTTGCACAAAAGATGAAGCTTGACCTGTGAAATGTCAGAGCTAAATTTGACACCCCCAGCTACCATACACTCCAGTTGGTCAAGACAAGTCAAGACACGTTTAGTCACAATACTTCACATAGTTGCTTATGAAGACATGTCTAATTGCAATGACTAATCGGTGTGTGTTGCGTCATAAGCAACTATGTGAAGTATTGTGACTAATCGTGACTAGTCTTGTCTTTACTAACTGGTGTGTGCCCACCCCAAAGTTGGATTCGCACATTACAGTGACAGTGGAAATATAGTCCAATTACCATAAGTTCCAATGGTATTGAGTATAAATCTAGGAGGATGTAAATCTAGATATCCATGCATATCCCATCATATTAAGCGAACAATTCCAGTATATCTGTTATATTTCTATATCTGGTTATTTATGTTCAACGGATCTCGAAAACTGCTCTAACGATTCTCACGAAATTTGGAACATAGTAGGTTTTTGATATAAAACTTCTATTGCACTAGGTCTCATCCCTGGGAAAACTCGCTGAAGGACATGAAAAGGATAACAATTTTTTGCTATCGGAAAAAACGACTAGCAGTCAGATATTTTACAATAAATGAATTGATCACTCACTGTGACAACGACATCTTTCGGCAGGTCCGCCATCTTCTTGGTTGTACTCATAGACAAGTAGAAGGATAGGATGGCAATTTTTAGTGTGCTGTTGGTGTCTATTGGATTAGTGTCTGTTGGTGCTGTTGGTGTCTATTGGCACTATTTCAATGGACTGTGAAAAGGTCCAATAGACACCAACAGAACACTAAAAATTGCCATCCTATCCTTCTACTTGTCTATGAGTACAACCAAGAAGATGGTGGAACTGCCGAAAAATCTCGTTGTCACAGTGAGTGATTAATTCATTTATTGTAAAATATCTGACTGCTAGTCGTTTTTTCCAATAGCAAAATCTGGTGTGGCGCACTCACACAACTTTCCTTGCCGTTATGAATATTGATCACTGACGCTAGTTTTCCCGCGCATCTCAAGTCTACTATTCAAATATTTGAGCCAGCTGGTGACAGGGCAATAACGCTGGAGACACACATGAGGTCTGCTATCTCTTCATAGTGAATGATTAAATAGAATCAACAATAATTTGCAATTGAATAATCACATTTTCTCGAATTTAAAGCTTATTTTCAATTTTAGGTGAAAATGTTACTGAACATTAATTGTAGAGATTTTCATGCTCAATCTACTCCACTTGATTTTTTTTGTTCCAATTGTATTTGAAGCCTGATAATTGGGAATCTATCTGCATTGATGGGGCGGAGCTCCTGAAATTTTTACAGATATGGGACTTGTGGCAGTTGATGGAGCTTATCGATGACTGTTTTAGGATGAATTTGATCAAAATCGTTGGAGCCGTTTCCGAGAAAATCACGAAAAACCCTGTTTTTGACAACATTTTCGCCATTTTAGCCGCCATCTTGGATTGCATTTGATTGAAATCGTTCGTGTCGGATCCTTATAGTGAAAGGACCTTAAGTTCCAAATTTCAAGTCATTCCGTTAATTGGGAGATGAGATAGCGTGTACACAGACGCACATACACTCATACACACACACATATATACAGACCAATACCCAAAAACCAGTTTTTTGGACTCAGGGGACCTTGAAACGTATAGAAATTTAGAAATTGGGGTACCTTAATTTTTTTCGGATAGCAATACTTTCCTTACCTATGGTAATAGGACAAGGAAAGTAAAAAGTGATTTAATAATAAGCAGTTCGTGATGGAAAACAACATTGAAGAATAACAATTATTCATCCTTGGAAAAACATATGATAATTCCGTCGTCTGTCGAAACAGAAGATGCGTGTGTGAGAGAGAAACAGATTATTATTCCCAGCTGTGTAATCAATTAGCGAGATATGTTATCTAGCTAGACAATTTAATCGACTTAATCAAAATAATCTGATTTGTTGACATGACATGATAATCCTTCTAAACTGGAGTATACCATAATTTCAAAAGTTGATCAATATTTGACAATTTTAAATGATTAGTGAGTGTTATTATGTCATTCAATTTGGTTTTTAAATAATCCAAATCAGATTTTTTTTGTTTTCAATTGTTTGAACTGTAAATTGAACCTGAATTCGAGTGTATGGAACATAACCTACTTTCTGGACTATTTATAGTGTATAAATCAAAATTCGGGAAAGAAACAGTTTTGGCCTGTGCCTGTTAGTCTTTCCCCAATTTTGTCCGGTTTATCAATAGTGAATATATATAAATAACGAGCGAAGCTCGGTGCCTCGATATTGAATGAAAAAGACTAAGAAATTGTCGAAAAACCACTGATTTATTGATAAATAGAAAGACCGGTTTCGGTTATTACACCATTGTCAAAACTCTTATAAGAGATTGTCAATGGTGTGATAACCGAAACCGGTCTTTCTATTTATCAATAAATCAGTGGTTTTCCGACAATTTCTTAGTCTTTTTCATTCAATATGAATAACTACCACAATATCAACTTCTCAACTACACAAAAAGTATTCTTATATACTCTAGACCGCTGGAACTCTGAACACGTGACCGCGGCACACGCCGTAACAAGAATAAACTTCAAATACTTTCTCATGATGTCAAATCTTTTTGGGATTCTCATCATAGATCTTTTTCTTCTACAAATGATAACGAAGAAACTGATACCATTTCCAAGTTTGTACCTTCAAGGAGTCATGATATACACGCTTCTCTAATTGTTAGGTTTGGCATGTGATGGAAGAAACGTGTTTCCCGCTGCAAACTGCACTTTTTCTGTCTTTTTCCGATGACGGTGAAAGCATGGAGAATGGACTTGCAGCCTTCAAATTAAAAGTCTGTAAAGCCGTGTTCTCTGAACAGTAAAGAGTTCTTCCGGTTTAGTATTCCAAACATGTAATCACAAACATCTTTCAATAGATCGTTGAACATTCTCCCAAGTAGAAACTTCAAAAATACTTCAACCTCAAAAATACTAAAACCTCAAATTGAATGTCTGTAGAATAAACTTTAGTGGTGGGTTAAATAAGGCGATCTCACACAGAGTCAGTGTTTAACGTAATAGAATTGAATAGAATAGAATAGAATAGAATAGAATTACTTTTTTATTTGTTGACGTGGCGAAGTTTGGCCAGTCATGTTCAATCTACTTTTAAGGCTGTGCAGAGGCTAGAAATAAACTTTCTACTCGTGATATTTTTCAAAGTTTTTCGATTTTTATATCATTAGGCTGTCAAAATGAAAAAGTTTTCCAAGGAAAACATTTTTTTCTGATCATTAATTTTTGAGATATGAGCGCCTGAAGTTTGAATTTTTAGGATAGAACATTTCAAATTCGGTAAGAGATAAATCCATGAGATTTAGAGGATGGTATTGTTCTTCATGGTATTGTTGATCTAGTAGAAAAAAAAATTCTTAAAATATGAATTTTTAAAAAGTTATTCAATTTACCAAAAATAACCAAAAGTAACTCAACAAAAAGTTATTTTTGGCTATTTTTAGTAAATTGAATAACTATCTTAAAAATGGATATTTCCCGAAAGTTTTTGTTTTACTAGATCAACAATACCATAAAGAATCCATCCTTCAAATCTCATGGATTTATCACTTACCGAATTTGAAATGTTCTGTCCCAAAATTTTAAACTTCAGGCGCTCATATCTCAAAAAGTAATGATCGGAAAAAATGTTTCCGTTAGAAAACTTTTCCATTTTGATAGCTTAATGATATTGTGACGTTATTTTTGACGTATAACCTAACTTCAAACATTATTATTATTATATTACTAAATAATTACAAAAATACTTTTATTTTCATTTGGCTGTTAATAATCATAGCCTTGAGAGCCGTTATTATCTTATCTCTAGTCAATTGGTACCGTAACTGGTGATAATATTTTCTAGCTTCTTGTGCTGAGACCTAACAATTTCGTTCAATAGATAAATTTGGTAATTACCCAAAATGTATTGTTATAATATACAAATCGAAAAACTTTGAAAAATATCACGAATAGAAAGTTTATTTTTAACCTTTGCACAGCCAAACTGATGATCCTGCAATCTATTGAGCAAGAAGATACAGTACAACATATACGAAATATAGAGATTCCTGGACAGATGTAATTATCTACAGATACATAAAAGTGATGAGAATTCCTCGCCGAATGAACTTGGTCAATGGACGCAAGATGGTAGATTGTGGTTGTGGGGGGGAAGACAATTAAGAAGTAGGGGTGAGGGAATGAATAAAAATGCAGCGTCTCCGTTAATTGCAAAGTTTTGCTGAAGCAATTCCATCGCATCGTGCTTCCTGTTGTAGGCCAATGACTGGTAAAAAAGTTGCCCACAAAAGTTGTCGGCAACGTTTCTTGCAGACAGGAAGTTGTATAAGTTGCAGAACAACCAACTTTTGGCGGACTCCTATCATGGTTTGTTCCATTAGGTGGAGGAAATCCGCTCTTCACTGAGATACAGACTTCAATATTACAAAATAATGTTCCCATCTCATCAACCAACTATTAATGTGGGCTGTCCACTAGAACCGTTTTCGTCCGAACTAGCATCGGCCGAAAACTACCGAACGATCCCTTAACAAAGAAAGGAATAGAAGCTCGTCCATTGCAACAGGTTCATATGGCCGTCTCCGGCCGATCAATTTTTCGGTCCGAATTGAATGGGATTTTCCGGCTCTATCCGGCCGAGCTAACTAGTCGAGCTGAGACAACAAAGTGTTCCTAACCTAAATTTGTTTCACAGTCTTGTTTTTACTTTCCTTCCCTATTACCATAAGTAAGGAAAGTATTGCTTTCCGAAAAAAATTAAGGTACCCCAATTTCTAAATTTCTATACCTTTCAAGGTCCCCTGAGTCCAAAAAAGTGGTTTTTGGGTATTGGTCTGTATGTGTGTGTGTGTGTGTGTGTGTGTGTGTGTGTGTGTGTGTGTGTGTGTGGTGTGTGTGTGTGTGTGTGTGTGTGTGTGTGTGTGTGTTGTGTGTGTGTGTGTGTGTGTGTGTGTGTGTGTGTGTGTGTGTGTATGAGTGTATGTGCGTCTGTGTACACGATATCTCATCTCCCAATTAACGGAATGACTTGAAATTTGGAACGTAAGGTCCTTCCCCAATAAGGATCCGACACGAACAATTTTGATGAAACGCGATTGAAGATGGCGGCTAGAATGGCGAAAATGTTGTAAAAACAGGGTTTTTCGCGATTTTCTCCAAAACGGCTTCAACGATTTCGATTAAAGTAATTATACCTGAAATAGTCATCGATAAGCTCTATCAACTGTCACAAATCCCATATCAGTAAACATTCCAGGAGCTCCGCCCCATCTATGCAAAGTTTGATTTTAGATTCCCAATTATCAGGATTCAGATACAATTTAAGCAAAAAATTCGAAGTGGAGAGGATTAGGCATGAAAATCTCTACAATTAATGTTAAGTAACATTTTCACCTAGAATTTAAAATAAGCTCGAAATTCCAGAAAATGTTATTATTTCAATTGCAAACTGTTGGCAACTGTTGATTTTATTGAATCATTCACTATGAAGAGATAGCAAACTTCGTGTGTCTCCAGTGTTATCGTCCTGTCACCAGCTGGCTTGGATCTTCAAATAGTAGACTTGAGATGCGCGTTTTAACACTAGTGTATGCGTGACTGTGTACACGATATCTCATCTCCCAATTAATGGAATGACTTGAAATTTGAACTTAAGGTCCTTACAATATAAGGATCCGACACGAACAACTTCGATCAAATGCAATTCAAGATGGCGGCTAAAATGGCGAAAATGTTGTCAGAAAAAGGGGTTTTTGCGATTTTCTCGAAAACGACTCCAACGATTCTTATCAAATTTATACCTAGAATAGTTATTGATAATCTCCATCAACTGCCACAAGTCCCATATCTGTGAAAATTTCAGGAGTTCCGCCCCATCTATGCAAAGTTTGACTTTAGTTTTCCAATTATCAGGTTTCAGATAAAATTTAAACAAAAAAATTCAAATGGGAAAGATTGAGCATGAAAATCTTTACAATTAATGTCTTGTAACATTTTCACCTAAAATTGAAAATAAGCTCGTAGTTCGAGAAAATGTGATTATTCAATTGCAAACTGTTTGCAACTGTTGATTCTATTAAATCATCCACTATGGAGAGATAGCAGACCTCGTGTGTCTCCAGCGTATTGTCCTGTCACCAGCTGGCTCAGATCTTCAAATAGTAGACTTGAGATGCTCGTGAACACTGGCGTCAGGGGATCATTTTCATAACGGCAAGGAAAGTTGTGTGAGTGCACCACACCAGATTTTTCCTCACAGAATACTGGATACCAAATTGAATACTTGCATCATAGAGTGCACCTCACTATAATTACAAGAAATGATGAAACCTCACCAACTCTTATTCTTCAAAGCTTTTTCGAATCCTTACAATATTGAATATAGATCCTCAACTCCAAAAATAACTCACCCACCTATACTAAATGAATTCCCATCTCATTTTCATTACAAAAAGTGACGACACCTCCTCACTAGCCTCTCAAGTCTCAAGAATGAGATTTCTTCAAAGTTCTAATCTTGTATGAATAAGCCAATTTCAAGTTAATCTACTCCTTCCTGGATCAAACGCGAAAAGGCCTTTATGAAATTGCAAATATTAATCAAGTTCCACCTACCTTGTTCGTACCAATCCAATATTCTGCAGTATTATTAGCAACATAGTATTATAAGGAGCAGATCCCTATTTGGGAAAGGATAATTCTAATGAAGGTGGAGCTTCAAGATCCATATAAGAGCTCAATCTAAGTTTATATTTATTTATACATTGATAGATACAATATAATTCTCAACTATGAATGATTGGGAGGGGAACAACAGGCTTAAAGCCCAAAACTGTTCCTTTCACAATTTAGATAGAATTGTCCAAAAATAGGTCTGTTTAAACTTAATGATTTTTGTCCAATTTTGAGTCCAAAATAATATATATGAACTAGAAATTTAGAATTTAGAAAAGTTTGAAAACAGATGAAATGAGAATACTTCATTCAATCATCACTGAAAACTAAAAAATAATGTATTACTAATTGAAATTAATATAATAATATGTATTATCATAGAGAAACAATAGCATAAGTAGATATCCATGGTATAGGGAATTTATGTCGCAACTTTTACTGTTATCTCAAGCCGATTACTGTCGATTATTGTCAATTTTACTGTTTTGTTGGGTGATAGTGTATGAACGGCACAATTTGAGAGACTACCAGCGTCATACAGCTGCATAGGGAAGAAATACGTGAACTATCGGCTTGGGATAACAGTAAAAGTTGCGACATAAACGCCCTATACCATGGGATATCCACTTATGCTATCGTTTCTCTATGGTATTATTTAATTGTATTGTTCATAAATTGAGAGTATCACCATTGAAAATAGCTTTAAAGTCGTGTTGAGATGAATAATAGGCATTGGAAAAATTATCATTCGAGAGAAATGAAGAGTCACTTTTTTGTTATTAAATAGAACGATTAGCAGTCAAATTTCTTCAATAAATTAACTTGCTCACTTACTGTGACTTGCTGTTACTGTAATATACATTCTGTACTCACTGGCTACGACAATTGATAAAAAAATTGATTAAATAGTATGCAGTCCGTGATTGGATTCAATATTGAAGAGAAAAAAGTCTTTCACATGATAAAATTGTGAGAGAGAAATATGATTTCCAGTAAAGCTTTCCAGTATTATCATATTAAGCTGAGAACTATCCATGTTTCTCTTTCTAAAGAATATTTTGCTATGGTAACTATAGAATGATAGCTTCCCACAATTGAGTTACAATCAATATAATGATTGATTACTGGAATTAACTTCTCAATCATCCATAAGAGAACAGTTTCTGTATAATTCATCAATACAAAAAAGATGAGGGCTGACATACTGTAGTGACTTTAAAATTTGGGTGAAAGTAAATTGAATTGACACTGCTGTATTCCTTCACAATCACTCTCAATTCAATCAATTATCATGCACCAAACTATCCAATTTTTCGTATGAGAACAAACAATATATTATTTTATTTATATGATTCATACAATAATTACATCATCGAAATGATAGGGAGAGGAAAAATAAGGTAACCTTGTGCTATTCCTCTTCTAAATTTAGATAAGGTTAGGCTACACATAGTCCAAAATAGGTCAAGTTTTGAACCGTTGTTGTTCACTTCACAAAATTCTCAGTCCTTATTTTCACAAAGTAGATTTTTAATTTAGAAGCTTCAAAACCAAACAGAATAAATTCTATATGAATCATCAATACAAAGAAGGTGAAGGCTCTCTCGTAATTAAAGTAACTTCAAAATTTGGGTGGGAGTAATAGTATCTTACGTAACAAGGACGGGAAGGGGCATTTGCAGGCGAGAATGATGTTTCTAGTCAACGCGTTTGGCCATACAGACAGACAAAAGAAAATCCGAGTTGAAACATAGACCTCACTACGTTCGGTCAAAAAACCAGAGAAGTTTTGACTTGTGATTGTAAAAACTTGCCAATTATTTGCGTGAAAGTAAATTGGTTTGTTTTAGCTATAGAAAATTACTAGTACACTTGTTGACCGAGCGAAGTGAGATCTAAGATTCAAGTCGACGGTTTGGAATTTCTCTTAATGTTTAAATGTTTATATGTTGCGCATTTACGGCGATACGCGGTAGTAGATTTCCATGAAATTTGACAGGTATGTTCCTTTTTTAATTGCGCGTCGACGTATATACAAGGTTTTGGAAATTTTGCATTTCAAGGATAATATGAAAGGAAAAAGGAGCCTCCTCATACGCCAATATTAGAGTAAAAATCAGACTATTGAATTATTCATCATAAATCAGCTGACTAGTGATTACACAGATGTGTGGAGAAGCCAGTCTATTACTGTATTTCCATAAGGTCTATAGTTTCAATCAGGAACTTGTGGATGAGAATACTGCGTGAGGTCAGTAGACCAAATATATATTACTGTTCACAGAACTACTAGTTATATTTTTATTGAACAATATAACAAGGGTTGGCCTACTAGTAATCCTCTATGATTGAACATTCAAAATGCCCTCATGAAATACTTTATTAGAAAATAATTATAGTTCATCATAATATTTCTTCAAAGTTTCATTAATTTCAAACAATTACTGCAATAAACTATTGAATCTTCCACATATGAGAGCACAATTTTGTACGAATTATCAATACACAAAAGGCCCGACCACCGAGTTGACACTCACGATAATATATTTTATAACAAGTAAATTTAATGGATAAATAATGGAAAGCCTGTTTCATGCTATGTGCTTCCCACAACCCACTGACCACTCCAATGCGGCTCCACTTCAAACGGTCAGCATCACCCCATAACTTACACCAACGCTACCCATCCAACAAGTCCTGACATTTGGAGGTGGATTCCAGCGAAACTGGACCGTTTCCCAGTAAAGAAATTACCTCGGTCAATAAATACGCAATGAAATATTGGCTTGGGCGGTGCAATTTATGGCTCAGCTACTGTCATAGAATCCTACATTTATTGGAGAGGGGTGCTACTATACATACCCAGATAATTAATGGTAACCGGGTTCATATCATAGTGTCAGTGTTTATTATAAACTAGTAGTTCTGTGAACAGTAGACCTCGCGCTCAGTGTGTTACATTGACCTGTTGTTATGTTTTCTCAAAAATTAATAAATAATTCATCAATTAAAAATGTCTAGGAAAAATCGTAAATAAACATAGAGCTTTCTGTCCTATATCGTACCGTGACGTGTCGTCCCGGAATGTGAGTGTGAGCGCTGTTATCAGGTCTGGCTGCAACTGTCTACAACGTTGATGGAAAGATACAATTTTCAAGATGTTCGATGTTTTTGAACGGGTAGTATTATAGTCCACTAGACAGCTGATTTATGATTGATAATTCTATAGTCTGATTTTTACGGTAATATTGGCGTATGAAGGAGGCTCCTTTTTTCTTTCATATTATCCTTGAAATGCAAAATTCCCAAAAACCTTGTATATACGTCGACGCGCAATTTAAAAAGGAACATACCTGTCAAATTTCATGAAAAACTATTACCGCGTTTCGCCGTAAATGCGCAACATATAAACATTTATAAACATTCAAACGTTTAAACATTTAAACATTTGAACATTTAAACATTAAGAGAAATGCCAAACCGTCGACTTGAATCTTAGACCTCACTTCGCTCGGTCAATAAAATGAAACCTCCCCGTTCAAATAATGCTGACACGCTACACGAGAGATACACTGTAGTCAGAGTCACATCACACTGACAGTATTATGTATATTCTTCTTATTCTCTTAATTTTAATTGAAAAATGTCCATACCATATGTTGATATAGAACTATAATCTAGAGAGAGTACCTCTTCGAAACAGTTGTTAACTGGTAACTAAATTAATAATATTTTGTCAGGTTGGCATTAAGTTGAGTTGACTTTGTTAGGTTGGCACCAAGTTGAAGATTGAAAAATTCGCGGAAAAATTGATTGGGCACTGCTACTTCAATCAGAGCTATTCCTGGGAATATTATATTACTAGCCGTCAGGCTCGCTTCGCTCGCCATATCCGTTTAGCCAAACGTTTAGTCTGGACCCCTGACTGGATTGTCCTAACATATGAGAAAAATGCTCAAATGAAAAATGCAGGCGAGCGAAACGAGCCTGCTGATCTCATTCTTGGACGATCCAGTCGGGGGTCCAGGGGGCGGAGCCCCCTTGCTAGACGGATATGGCGAGCGAAGCGAGCCTGTTGGCTAGTACCAGTATATATCTGATGTACTAGCTGTTCATTCTTGGAAGAATCAATTAAGTTATAATTATTTTGATCGCCAAGAAAATATATTTTTCAATGATTAAATAATGAATTTTCATAATTTAGATTGGATATTTTCTTGATTAATCATAATTCTACATTGATAAATCCGATCTAGCAACCTTGCGGAGCTAGAAAAGGACAGTGCTACCTCTGAGAAATGCCAGATAAAGATAGTAACACCAATATTAATCAAATACTGCCATTATATATGTGGACTTCACTATAGCTACTGGGGTATTGGTGCGTCATCCTGGTGAGGCTGGTTTGAATCTGAGGTTAGAAATAACATAACTATTGAATAAAAAGACTAAGAAATTGTCAAAAATCACAGATTTTATTGGAAGTTAGAAAGACTGGTTTCGGTTGTTACACCATTGTCAATCTCTGATAAACTAAAACTAAATACAAGAGCAGCAGAATTTATACTAGTGGGCGAGTACTGCTATTGGTCAAGGGCATGAACGCCTGCCATTGGCCCAATTAGTCAGTCTCCTCCCACTTTACGATTCAACAGTAACGTCACAATATGGCGGTTTAAGCAACAGACTCGCCATGATAACAGAATTTACTTTCAGTACAAACTAAAAACCAAGGAAACAAGTAGAAGCCATGATAGCACGTTGAGTTTTTTTCAATTCAATTTATTCAATTTTATTCAATTTTCAATTTATTCAATTTCAAGTCACAATACAAAGCACAAGATACATAGACAAAATATCTGAAAACAGATTTGTGAATATTTTCCCCACATAGACGGATCTGTGTGTGGGGAATGAGTAACAGTACAAGAAGTAGCCTAAAATAAAATAATAATAAGTATAATATATCTATTTATATAATGAAAGATAATAATAATAATACGAAAGAAAAATCCTATCAGTAAGCAAGGTCAGAGAAGAAAGATATTGAAGAGAAAGAAAACTATAACTTTCCATGCAGGCTAACGCTTAATAGATTAAAAGAAAAGGCGAACGAAAGAAGAAAAAATAAAAAGGAAGAAAATCAGCAATAGATGCAGATGTGAAAGATTGTTAGATGGAAATAAATGGTGACAAAAGATTTCTCGGTACTGAGAAAGGCAACAAAAGATATGATGAAGATCCAAGCTATTCGATCATTATGAATATGACAAAAAAGCAAAATCAGAGACTTTTTAAAACCTTGTCATGAAAATCGTGTAACCTTTTCATGAAGGGAGTAAGCTTGTGAAAAGGTTGTCACAAGAATTAAATGGGATTCCTATTTGACACTTTCTGAGGTTTTTGTAACCTTTTTGCTCAACCTTTTGTTATTTTTTTAAATGCTCAACCTTTTGTAAACCTCTTCATGTAAAGGTTGTGAAAACATTTTTTGTGAAGGCTCTAAAAACCTTTTTACCTAAGTACTATGAAAACCTTCCCATGTAAAGCTTACGAAAACCTTCTCATGTGAATTCTATGACAACCTTTTCATGTCTAGTCTATGAAACAGTTGTTATGTAATAGTTGTGAAAACCTTTTCATGCTCAACCTTTCGTTAACCTTTTCATGAGAACGGTTTTGAATCCCTTTTTGTGTTAAGGTTTTAACAACCTTTCCACATGAATTCTTCGGAACCTCTCCATGCTCTTTCCTTGTCTATCATTCAACAAAGCAGATAGCGCTATTCTCATCTACCTCCGCGAAGATACCAGATCGGATTTCAACAATGTAGAAATATGATTGATTGGAACAGAATATTCAAACTCAATTGTAAACATTTATTACTGAATAATTGGAACACATTTCTCTTGACGAATAAATAGTTATTTGTATATCTAGAGTGAAAAGTATGACTTTTTCTCCCTGTGGGAAAAAGTTTGAAGCCCGAGGCGAAGCCGAGGGCAGCAATTTTCCTGAGGGAGAAAAAGTATTTTTTGCTCGTGATGTACACAACATTTCTCCTTCATCTACATTTTTTTATAGAAACTGCAAATAAAATCATTCTAATAAATTACGTATTGGTGACAATGATTCCTAACAACATAACCTAAATCTAAAAACCGGTCGTCTGATTGGCACTGCCGATTGCGCTATCTATCAGCAAAAGTTGTAACAATTACATCAGCTGAGCAGCTACCAAAAATGGCTGACTCCAGATCACGCGGTTCAGATTTGAATTGCAGATCAAAAATATTTGTTGGCTGGTATTTTGAATAGAATAAAATATTTTAAAAATTGTATAAATTTTTATCGTCTACTAATATTAAGAATATAATAATCATCATACAAACATATATTTCATGAGTTAATCAAATTTCTGGTTGTGGTATTGAATTCAGTTGACTCAATGACAGACACCTCTATTATGCTTTCTCATCTGAGCTTAGACCTTCCAACCTATTACAATGTAAGTTTCAAAATAGAGATGCTCCCCATGTTATTTAAATGGAGTCACTTTTACTCCCTAGGGAGTTTTTCTGTTTTTTACTACCAAGAGCAAAAAAGTGACACTTTAGTATTAGGTTTCAGGGAGTAAAGTTAGTACTTTAGACAGTAGGTGGAGGAAAATTTTATTGATAATGTTTAACAAGGATGAACAGTTAATAATTATTACATCAGATATAGGCCTACCGGTATCAGCTATCCTCTATAGAAGGCAGTGACAGGGCAGAGAATCGGCAGCTGTATTCTCTCATCTTTTCTAGCTCCCCAAAATAATTGTCAGATCGTTTTTGAACTGTTTTTCAACAAGGTAGAAATATAATTTATTAACAAAATATCTTATCTCAATCTTGAAAATTAAATCACTAAAACATAATATATATTTTCTCGACTGATGAAATATAATTGCATATAATTTGGATTATTATATAATTTTGATTTTAATTGATATAATTTATTAACAAAATATTTTATCTCAATCTTGAAAATTAAATCACTAAAACATATATATTTTCTCGACTAATGAAATATAATTTCATATAATTTGGATTATAATATAATTTTGATTATAATTGATATAAATTATTAACAAAATATCTTATCTCAATCTTGAAAATTAAATCACTAGGCTAGAGCATATATATTTTATTGACTAATGAAATATAATTGATTATAATTTCGAACAAGAATGATTAGTTAATATGATATCAGATTTTCAGGTATCAGCTATCCTCTACAGACGGCAGTGGCAAGGCAGCGAATTGGCAACGCTGTTCTGCTCCTTCTCCTTTCTTCCTCCAATGCCATAACGTGAACCTCATTGTAGAGTAAACAAAAACCAATTAAAGATGATGAACAAGTTTTGAGTGGTAGAATTATTTTGAGTTTGCAAATTTCATTGGCGATATTATTAAACCATCTGTTGCATGCCATAACTTTGCTGGTGATGTGGGCGAGGCTATGTTAATTTCAAAGTTTCCAATCTCTGCCGATAGAGTGCAGCGCTGAACCACAGCGAATCGACTATAATGATCTATGGCAAAAGTTCAAACCAATCTTCGCCATAAAACTTGAACTGTGGCTCCAGTCGCCAGGCGACTATATAGTTACAGGATAGGCTATAGCTATAGCAAACAATATGGTTGGTGAAGGTTCGGTTATAAACATAGATATAGCCTACTCTATATGTATATCCTCCCCAGAACAAGGACTCTAGTTCTTATAAAATGAGACATGGAGAGGATATCAGGTTGTTTAGTTAACAACAATAAAGAATCACTGAATTCCAACAAATCTATCAAAATTTTAATTTGTTATCGAACATATTCCATAGAAATAGAGTTGCTATCCAGGTATCAGCATTTGGAAACAATTATAAAATTTTGCAATAAATAAAAAATCTGGTGTGGCGCACTCACACATCTTTCCTTGCCGTTATGATGACCTGACGCTAGTGTTCACGCGCATCTCAAGTCTACTATTCAAAGATCTGAGCCAGCTGGTGACAGGACAGTAACGCTAGAAACCCACGAGGTCTGCTATCTCTTCATAGTGAATCATTTGATAGAATCAACAGTTTGCAATTACATACATTTTCTTGAATTTCGAGCTTATTCTCAATTTTAGGTGAAAATGTTACTGAACATTTAATTGTAGTGATTTTCATGCTCAATCTTTTCCACTTGTTTAAATTCTATCTGAAGCCTGATAATTGGGAATCTAAAATCAAACTTTGCATAGATGGGGCGGAGCTCCTGAAACTTTTACAGAGACTTGTGGCAGTTGATAGAGCTTATCAATGACTATATTATATATAAATTTGATAAAAATCGTTGGAGCCGTTTCCGAGAAAATCGCGAAAAGCACTGTTTTTGACAACATTCTCTCCATTTTAGCCGCCATATTGAATTGTATCCAATCGGAATTGTTCGTGACGGATCCTTATAGTGTAAGGACCTTAAGTTCCAAATTTCAAGTCATTCCGTTGATTGGGAGATGAGATATCGTGTACACAGACGCACATACAGACCAATACCCTAAAACCACTTTTCTGGACTCAGGGGACCTTGAAACGTATAGAAGTTCAGAAATTGGGGTACCTCAATTTTTTTCGGAAAGCAATAGGCCTACTTTCCTTACCTATGGTGATAGGGCAAGGAAAGTAAAAACTTTTTCGAAATAATATATTTCTAGCATGCAACCCAATGAAACAGATGTAAGCTTCAAAATGAAAGAACAATTGTAAATCTGTGTATGATACTGTGCTATCACATTATTTTCTTTATCCGACCTTATAACGCCGGTTAAATCTGATTGGAAGATCGCATAGTAATCCGTGGAGAAATTAATATCTTCAAGAAGATTACAGGCAGAAGTTAGTATTTCATTCATCTCTGATTACAGTTTTCGAGCACATTTATGGGAGTCAAACACGCATTACTGAGTTATTGCGGAGTTGAATAAAATCCAAAACCAAAAGGAGGCTATTCAAAGTTTGTGCTCTATTAGTAGTAAGTGTAAAATAAAGAAATCAAGTTTTCAAAAAACGATGCTTGTTTCATCATAAGCCTACTTTCAGACTTCAATTTGAGACTTTCAGACTTTTAAATCGGAATTCAAGAATAGGATGAAATTTTATTTCCACTTGTCACAGAAGTAAATTATTACTAATAATTTATTTTATTAATCCGATAAATTCATGCCTGAAAGAGAAGATGACCTTGGAATTTGACCGAGGAATTTCAGACTTTAGTTCTGAAGCCTACCCAATCATCTTTTGGTCTCAATAAATTTCAGCTAAATCTGAGATACTTTTTGTTTCAGTGTGTTTCACGATGAGTATGGTAATCCATGGTTTTTCTCAACTTTTTGTGAAAAAAATCGCTAAAACTCCGTGATCTTATGGTATTTGATGCGAGAAACACGGATATGGAATCATATTTGCACAATTCCTTACCGTTCAGGAGATAAGACCATTTGAAAATGTTATGTTTGCAGCTTCACAACTTACCCTGTATAGAAGTTGGGGTTGCTAATTTTGGCACCGACATTTCTCAGGTCAAGCTTTATCTAATGTGTAGATTTCAACCAAACCTGAGATACTTTATGTTTCAGTGTGTTTCACTATGGCTTTTATCAATAATTTTTCGTGAATAATGAAAATCGCTCAAACTTTGTAATCTTATGGTCTTTGATGCGAGAAACACGAATCTGGAATCAGATTTGCAAAATTCCTTACCGTTCAAGTGATATGGCCATTTGAAAAATATTAAAGTTTATATTTGCAGCTTCATAACTCACTCTGTATAGTCGGTGGGGGTACCAAATTTGGCTAGGACATTTTTCAGGTCAAGCTTCATCTATGGTGCAAATTTCAGCCAAATCTGAGATACTTTTTGTTTCAGTGTGTTTCACTATGGTTTTTATCAATAATTTTTCGTGAATAATGGAAATAGGTCAAACTTTGTAATCTTATGCTCTTTGATGCGAGAAACAGGAATCTGGAATCTAATTTGCAAAATTCCTTACCGTTCAGGAGATATGACCATTTGGAAATTTCATGTTTGCAGCTCCATAACTCACTCTGTATAGTTGGTGGGGGTACCAAATTTGGCTAGGACATTTTTCAGGTCAAGCTCTATCTATGGTGCAAATTTCAGCCAAATCTGAGATACTTTTTGTTTCAGTGTGTTTCACGATGGTTTTTATCAATTTTTTGTGAGAAATGGAAATAGGTAAACCTTTGTGATCTTATGGTCTTTGATGTGAGAAACATGATTCCCGAATCAGATTTGCAAAATTCCTTACTGTTCAGGAGATATGACCATTCGAAAATTAGAAATTTTTATGATTCAAGATTCATTCATTGTCAGAACACTTCAAGAAAAATGCAAGACAAAGTCAACAATTGAATAAAAAATTCTAAA
The DNA here is from genome assembly GCF_014356525.2 of Nilaparvata lugens. NCBI lineage: Eukaryota > Metazoa > Arthropoda > Insecta > Hemiptera > Delphacidae > Nilaparvata > Nilaparvata lugens. The sequence continues at coordinate 3,326,058 of NC_052507.1, forward strand.
ATATAACAATAAACTGTAATAGTCATCACAGTCACATCGTAATATATACAAAAAAAGACAAAGATAAGCAATTCTATATAATATCATAAACATTTTTAATACAGGTATATATCACAGTTAAGAAAATACACAGGCATCACCACAAGTCCTCATAACCATATGGACAGCAGTCAATTAGAATCTTTTTGACAGAAAACTTAAAACTATTAATATCACATTCTTTAATATGAGCAGGCAGTTTATTAAATAACCTCTTCCCAAATTCAACAAAACTTTTAAATGGTAATTGCTCTGTGATAATCTATGTGCTTCTGCTTGTCTTGTAAAATGATTGTGAATATTACTATTTATGGGTAAGATGGAAAGATTTTTTCTGGTATACATCAGACATTCAAACACATACAAAGCATAAACAGTCATAATATTAAGATTTTTAAACAGAGGTCGAAAATGTGCTCTACTATCTACTTTACAAATGATCCTTATGGCCCATTTTTGTACAACAAAAAGCTTCTTCATATTGGTATCTCTCCCCCATGCCAAAATACCATACAACAGGTGTGACTGAATGTAAGCATAATATACAGCTACCAACACATCAATGCTAACGATATTTCTTAATCTACATAACATAAAAATCTGGTGTGGCGCACTCACACAACTTTCCTTGCCGTTATGAAAATTGATCACCTGATGCTAGTGTTCCCGCGCATCACAAGTCTACTATTCGAAGATTTGAGCAAGCTGGTGACAGGGCAATAACGCTGAAGACACACATGAGGTCTGCTATCTCTTCATAGTGAATGATTTAATAGAAACAACAATAATTTGCAATTGAATATTTACATTTTCTCGAATTTAAAGCTTATTTTCAATTTTAGGTGAAAATGTTACTGAACATTAATTGTAGAGATTTTCATGCTCAATCTACTCCACTCGATTTTTTTCGTTTCAATTGTATCTGAAGCCTGATTATTGGGAATCTATCTGCATTGCTGGGGCGGAGCTCCTGAAATTTTTACAGATATGGGACTTGTGGCAGTTGATAGAGCTTATCGATGACTATTTTAGGTATGAATTTGATCGAAATCGTTGGAGCCGTTTCCGAGAAAATCACGAAAAATCCTGTTTTTGACAACATTTTCGCCATTTTAGCCGCCATCTTGAATTGCATTTGATCGAAATTGTTCGTGTCGGATCCTTATAGTGAAAGGACCTTAAGTTCCAAATCTCAAGTCATTCCGTTAATTGGGAGATGAGATATCGTGTACACAGACGCACATACACTCATACACACACACACACACCCACACACACACACCACACACACACACACCACACCACACACACCCACACACACACACACACACACACACACACACACACCACACACACACCACACACACACACACACACACACACACACACACACCCACACACACACACACACACACACACACACACACACACACACACACACACACCACACACACACACACACACCCACACACACACAACACACACACACACAACACACACACACACACACACCACACACACACACACCACAACACACACACACACACCCACACACACACCACCACACACACACACACACACACAACACACACACCACACACCCACACAACACACACACCACACACACACACACACACCACACACCACACACACACCACACACACAACACACCACAACACACACACACACACCACACCACACACACACACACACACCACACACACACACACCCACACACACACACACACACATACAGACCAATACCCAAAAACCAGTTTTTTGGACTCAGGGGACCTTGAAACGTATAGAAATTAAGAAATTGGGGTACCTTAATTTTTTTCGGAAAGCAATACTTTACTTACCTATGGTAATAGGGCAAGGAAAGTAAAAATGCCTCTAGATATTTTCTTACCCAATGAAAAAATATGATTTTCCCATTTCTTATTACTCTACAATGTGATGCCAAGAAATTTGACATAACTAATATCTGTCTTACAACCAAAGTATGTTTGCAGCTTCATCACTCACTCTGTATAGTGGGTGGGGGTACCAAGTTTGGCAAGGACATTTTTCAGGTCAAGCTCTATCTATAGTGCAAATTTCAGTCAAATCTGAGATACTTTTTGTTCCAGTGTGTTTCACTATGGTTTTTATCAATAATTTTTTGTGAATAATGAAAATCGCTCAAACTTTGTAATCTTATGGTCTTTGATGCGAGAAACACGAATCTGGAATCGGATTTGCAAAATTCCTCACCGTTTAGGAGATAAGACTATTCGAAAAATAAAAAATTCTTATGTTTGCAGCTTCATAAATCATCCTGTATAGCGGGTGGGGGTACCAAATTTGGCTAGGACATTTCTCAGGTCAAGCTCTATCTATGGTGCACATTTCAGTCAAACCTGAGATACTTTTTGTTTCAGTGTGTTTCACGATGGGGTTATTCCATGGTTTTTATCAATTTTTTGTGAAAAATAAAAATCGCTCAAACTTTGTGATCTAATGGTCTTTGATGCGAGAAACACGAATCTGGAATTAGATTTGCAAAATTCCTCACCAGGAGATATGACCATTCAAAAATTAGAAATTATCATGTCTGCAGCTTCAAATCTCATCCTGTATAGGCCTAGTAGCTGGGGGTGCTAAATTTGGCTCTGACATTACTCAGGTCAAGCTCTTTCTATGGTGTAAATTTCAGCCAAATCTAAGATACTTTTTGTTTCAGTGTGTTTCACGATGGTTAGTCTATGATTTTCATCAATTTTTTGTGAGAAATAAAAATCGATCAAACTCCGTGATCTCTTGGTCTTTG